>NC_057805.1:288963002-288994410 GCF_018294505.1 Triticum aestivum
TGATTTTCTTCTTTGCCGATCTCGATTGTGGTTTTTCATCTAAGTATGTGGTGATGAATAATGCAAAATTCCATTAGCTTCGATGCCATGCTATACATAGTGGTTTAAATAACTTGTGTTTCTTATACTGGAAAGTAATTCAGAATTTGTTTCTGTTTCAATTAGAGCCCTGATGCAGACAAGGATTGTGTGGTTATACATGTCACTCGCTATGAGGCGGATGACCTGAATATACGCACTGGGAAAACAGAGTTCTTAGGCTGTTGGATCCTGGAAGCCATTTGCGCTTACACCGATGTCGAGTTGTATTCCAGCCTCACTGTTGTTAGCCGTGTTGTCCAGGGTGTACTGAAGCAGAAGAAGTTCAAAGCTACTCCTTCGTTTGTCAGGCATACTGTTCTTGTCAAGCTTATGCAGGAAGATGACGTGGTCCACTTCACCCCTCACTTTCTTTCCTTTTTTAACCAAGAGACAGGTCAACTTCCCCCCCACCCTTCGCCATCCACCATGCTTACTTCGCCTTTTCAACCAAGAGACCGGTTGGGTAGCCAGTATCTACTACTTCCCCCGTTCCCTCTTAGAAACAAGTCCTACATTCGTGCTACAGCTTTCCCACTTTCTTCCCTATTTGAACCAACTCTTAGATTCGACTATATGAACTAGCTTTACCTCTAATAATAGTAAAGGTCTAGGTGGTATGGAATAGCCGGCGGAAGTAGAAAAATATCCATACACAGCCACATGGGGAGCTGGGGCAGTAGAGCAAGGCAGGTTTTGAAGGAATATATACCTGAGGGTCGTTGGGATGTTGCAAAGACGGCGTCGGGAGGCCGCATCTTGGCCACAATACCGCAGGGAGGAAGAAGGGGTCGGAGGCCCTCCCGAGCCGGCGCTCTCTCGGAGTGAACGGCACGGCCGCCGATCGGGACGCGCGGGCAGCCGCTGGTCTCCTCCCTCGCCGCCGACGACAATGTGAACGATGCACCTACACCACTGCCCCAGTCGAGGTTGTCCAGTCAGATTTGTGACCAGCCGTGAGCAGAGAGAGAGAGTGTGGCCACCTGTGCCTTGCTTAGATCTGCAGAGCATGAGAGAGTGAAAGAGAGGAACCCTAGTAAAGCAAGCGCTAAGGCTCCTGCTTATATATATAGTGGAGTGATTTTTTCGTACCAGCTTCAAAAAAATGCGCTCCTACGTGTACCCGCGAGTGGGTGTGAGAGAACTAGTGCGCGTGTGCACCGCTTCTCTTTGTGAGAGTACAATATACTATGCCCAAAGAATGTTCGCCACAAGAGTAATAGTATAAGTGTGTGACGTGTGAGCTAAAATAAAAGGTGTGCAACGTCTTTTGTTTTTTAGAAGTTCTCAGGGTAGGGTGTGAAGAGCGCATATGTGTGTGACGTCTACCTGTAGGTAGACGGTGGGTGCGAGAGGACTCGACAGAGTCGTGACTCATGAGGGTGCATGTGTGCGTGAGAGAGAGGGGGCACGTATCAATGCAATGCATGTGTCCGTAAATCATTATCTGATAAACGTTCGCCACAAGCCACTTCTTGACGAACGCCGTAAGATCCGTTAGATCGGCATCCGACAGTGTCAGTTTTGCCATGTCATTTAACAGAACAGCCACTCCTCCTACACACAAATCATCCACATGAGTGTTGGCAACTGTCGTATGCTCCTCCCTCCGTTCCAAACTGTAGTGCATATAGCTTTATTGAAAATTCGAACCTCGCAAACTTTTACTGAGTTTTCGTGTACCAAAATGCACATATAGAATACCCAGTATATATCATTTCATTCATCTTGGAGAGTTATCTATAAAGATGGGGGAGGAGTCTACAAAGAAAGTCCGTCGTATCACCTGCAGCAATTTTAACCATCCTTTGGTGTGGAGGAATATCATAGGAACTCTATTGATATGATTTTTATAGGATTTTTTCCTTTAGAGCCAATTGGTTCATAGGAATAGATTCATATAATCCACATTTCAAAGGAAATCAACATGATATCATTTTTATAGCTTTAGAGCCACTTGGTTCATATGAATGGATTCCTATACTCCCATAATTTCAAAGGAAAATACACATTAGCATATATTCAATAGAAAAGTTCCTATGATGTGAACCAAATGACATCTCTTTTCCAATCCCTACTCATAGGAATTGAGATACATGTCATCTCTTTCCCTACAACTTCCATGTATACATCTTCTATGCCTAAATAGCTAGAACAACCCACTAGTAGCTTTTTTCCTAGACATGCAACTATGGCACAAGAACACGTCATGCATGCAAGTCATAAATCACATTGTTTTTCTACTCTATGCATGCAAGCACCACATCATCAATTCGTGCATGTTACTCATAATTTATTTCTTGCATTAAATTTTGTATTGACAATGTATGTGTTGGTCATGTGCACACATATGTAGTTCACATTCACATTTTTGATAGAAATGTCATTCTTTTAACTGCAATTCATTTTTCCTCTTTGTACTCCCTCCGTCTAGGTGTGTAAGTCATCTTCCGAAAACCAAATAATCCCAAAACACTTAGGCACGGTACATTAAATCCCTCCTCGTTTCTTGTTTCATGACATATCAACCAATAAGAGATGTCGGTCGTGCATGCTTTCAATGGATTGAGACTTTCAAACATGACAGGCAGTGGTTAATTCATTGCATGGAATGCTATTAACTAGCAAGAAAACCTAAGATGACTTATACACCTAGAAGGAGGGAGTATTACATTTTTTTCATTTTAAGCATACATTCACTTCACATTAGTTATAGATGTTTTTGGAGGAACTTTTATGCATTATCTATACCCCCTACATAGTGTGCGAATAACTTTGAAAGATGGTCGCTGGATGAAACTATTCCGACAGTGCAGAGATGGAAAATACGAGCACTATCGTTGGATATCATCAACATTCCACCAGATTCTGCCACATGTACAATCTACAAGACTCCATGGTTGAACTTAAGCATAATGCACAAACCTCAAAACACAAGCACTTCTCCTTTGTTCTAGAATCTTCCGTATCATAATTGCCCAAACTTTTTTTAAAATGAATTGCCATTATTTGTTTTTTACATTATGCTTTACAATGCACAATCCCATGAATCTTAACCTTTTTATAAAACTAATTGATTTTGAATGAGATGAACTATAAGAACTAAACGAACATCTACATCATGCATATATGAATCAAAGCTTAATTACATGGTATAGTGTGTATTTATTCATAATTTGGTTTCTAAATCTCATGCGTTCAATGCATGTGTACCTTACTAGTTTTGAGTAGACTAGCAAATTTCACGTGGCCGCAGGTATATCAAAATGCAGGGCCCATGCATCATTGCCTTGTTGTCGACCCTACGTCCACAAATTTTTCTACGTATATCTCCAGTGGTCCCCGAACCCAAAATGCTGCCTCGTTCCCATGAAAACCAATCGACCAACACATATTAAGGCGTCGACTCGAACTCAATCCCTCTCCCGTTTACTACGATGTGGCCCCGCACGCCGTAGTACTCCTACAAACCCTACCGCCGCATGCATCATCGTTTTTCTTCGAGAGGACGAGGGAGAAGCGGATTTGTAGTGGAGGCGCTTTGAAAAAAGGATTTGCAGTGGAGGCCCCTACCCTAGGGTGCCCTAGGTAGTTGCCACACGCATCATTGGTTTTCTCTTTTCTTTATGCTCTTGCGCCCTAGAGTGAAATGATGGTTGCTTCGTCCGTCCAGCTTAATGTGGGAAAGATGGGCTTTGTGATTTGACCCCTCATCGCTCATTTACTACTACTGCGGTGCTACGACCGGGGTGCCTCCAAGTCCAACCGTTGCTCTGAACTTAATTTGGTGCATCGCACGTGGAACAAGACGGAGGATGAGCCACATGTCGGCCAAAGGGGTCCTGTTAAGTGTGTCACCATTTCGTGTGCGTATTGACCCTGCTTGAGTTGCTACGCAAACACGACAGGAGCAGCCTACCACTTGGTTTTGCTCCTTGGAGAATCCACACTATATTGATCTAAAAAGATACGTACTGTACTACCCTCTCCGTCTCAGTTTATAGGGCGTGCACGTAGTTCTAGGTCATCCATTTGACTAGCTAAGTATGAGTTACTATGTCACAAAAAGTATATCATTGGATACTTAAGCGGATGTAGTTTCTCAACATATATTGTTCATCACATATATAGCCAGTTAAATTCTCAACCTAGTACGACATGCATGCCCTGTAAACCGATACGGAGGAAGTAGTAAAAATGAGGTGATTTTACCGAGCGATGGGCGCGGGAGCACGGCCTGTCATGCGGTCCCACGTGTCATGATGTACCAAAGCGATGCGCGTGTCCCTCTTGAGGCAGAAAAATGGCAGAAGCAATACTACGTGGTTTTCTTGAAGGAGATGATGGCCAAGCGAAGTGTGAAATGATGGTTGCTTCATCCGTCTGGGAAGGTGCGGCATTGTGATTTGACGTCTCATTGCTCATTACTACTACTGGGGCGGTACGACTGGGGTGCGTCCCCCTGCTGTTTTGCACTGTTATTTGGTGCATGACACGTCGACCCGGTTGCTATATGTCCCACATGTTGGCGAGAGGATGTACAGAATTCAAGAAGGCGAGTGTCGACGGAGGAGTACAAGACACAACTTGGTTTTTTCTGCTACGCGCGATCCATCGATACAAACCCGGACTAAAAAAAGGCGAGGGCGGGTCTTTTCCCGCGCGGGAGGCAGGGGGGTTTGGCATAGTCTGTTCGAGGCAACGAGGCAGGAAGGGAAACAAGCAAATAAAGGTTGAGCGACTTAGTTTTGGGAAAATCTGATTTTACGGAGTACGTACCCACTATGGAGGTAGTACTACTTACTACTCCCTCCTTTCTGGTTTATAGGGCTCATCTAAAAAAATTCGTTTTTCCGTTTTATAAGTCTCAATTCTAATAGTAGTAGTACCATCACATGTTTGGATTTCAAGGTGCGTGAAATCACCCAATGCAAGCAGTGTCAAGAGAGAACTCACCAATGCATGTAGAAGTTCATGGAAATTTAGTGGTCATGCATGCATTCGTTATAATTAATGCCTCGGTAAACATAACTTCTTGAGAAAATCGAGCATACTAATTACTTGTGCAAACTACGAAATTAATTCCATCACTCACCGTCTACCTTGGTTGGAGAGATTTTGAAATTGAGCCATAAAATGGAAAGGAGGGAGTAGTAACACAGCCTAGGGTAGCTTGCTGCACCACGGACTCCAAGGAAATTGCTTTAGTAGTACTACTCCTATATACCACTGTACTACTCCTACTACTAAAAGACATATATTTCAAACAATATGATAATCTCTCTAACCAAGGTAGGGACGAGGAGTAAATGGAGGGAGTAGTAAAATTTTCTCCTCGTCATGCAAGCCACCGCGTGCGTGGGCGAGGGAGCAGGCGTAAGGCGTAGTAAGCAAGCTTCACCTTGTCCTGCAAGCCACCGCGCCCGTGGGCGGGCGAGACGGCGTACTAAGCAAGCTTCTCCTCGTTCTGCGAGTTGATGGGACACATCAAAAGTAATACGTACAGAGCATCTCGAGTGTATAGAGCGTTTCCTCTAAGGTAGGCCCCACATGGTTTGCCTTTTTATAACATAACGCGTCAAGTCGCAATTTGTTTGTTCACCCGTGGTAGATGATCCTCCATCAAGTGGACAACCAATACACGTGTCAAATCACCACGTGGGCTGCCTTTTCGTATAGAAATGAGCTCCACCGTGTACCTGCACGGGTGTGGTTGGGAAAGAGACGGGAGTACGTGTTCCGTGCGTGCACCTCTTCTCTTCGTGCACGTCCCCCACCTACGTGCGTGTGTGTCAGAGAGATACAAACCTAGACATAATGCGCCATCCATCCCCATGCCTCCGCCCAGTCTGACCACCAGTCACCACCACGCCCCACTCCCCCTCACCTTATCTCTCATCTTTCTCGAGATATCATTTTTTTGATGAAATTCTCGAGATGCCATTTTTCCAATAAAATTCTCAAGATACCATTAGTTTTTACACATGGGATTACTCCTGCATGTGTCAATCACAACATGTGTTTTGTAAAAAAATGCATCTTGATGTTCGGTGCAATGCACGGGCATCTTGCTAGTCCATGAAAACAACACATGGCAAAATTTCGTGGCGAATGAGGGATTTGAATCTACTGGGAGGGGTTGTTTGGATCTTGCCCGGGGTAGCCAAAATATTGGCGACCCTTTTGTCCACCGGTGCCTTTGCCACCGATGAACGAGGAATGGCTCGGTTGCTCATGCATCCTCCAGCGCGCACGTTGGAGATGAGCTCCCACGACCTGTGCTTTTTTGTCCCACCACGCCGCCCGAGCCCGCCGCAGACTGACCGGCGACCCGCAAATTACGCCATCCAACCGTAGTTGCACACATTCTGCCAGCAACTCAAACAACCGGACGAAAATCATGCAAACATGCTGATATTTCATATAAACAATGACGGAATACATATAAAATAACGGATTTTCATACAAACATGACGGATTTCATTACATTCAAATCAACTAAGCGGTGGTAGTTCTAGACAGCACAGGTATATAATACATGGCCTAAATGGTCTCCCACTGATCCATTTGTGTTCCTCATGTCCGGCAGCACGATCACCAGACTGCCGGGAGCCCCGGAGGTAAATGCTTCAGCGCAAAGGATGGCTCGCTTCCACACTGCCCAACTGATATCGTTGGATGATGCCCAAGATGATGGTGGAAGGAGGCTTCTCTGCTTCCCTGGAGCCCATGCGGGGTCGACGAAGGTCCTCGCAACAAAAGGATCCGGCAACACACCTGCTGTGTACGCCGGCGTCACCTCCGCGGTGACCTTCATGGGACCCAAGCAGCGGTGGCCTCTCGTGTTCTACTTCTCCTCGATGATGGCGGCCGGCCAGAGGCGCTGGCCACCGACTCGTCGCTCTCCGCGCACCCGGCTCCTATCTCTTCTTGCATGGCGCGTACGCACGCATGGGAGTCTCGGCCACAGAAACGGGAGACGCGGTCGCAGACACGGGAGGCGCGGTACGAGGCGGTGGCATGGACGGCAGCGATGACGCCCGTGCGCCGCTCCTCGTCGAGCTAGTCTGGAGCGGCGAGTTGCTGAACCGCGTGCCGGCTTGGGGTGGCAACTGGCTTCGTCGGGTGAGGGTAGGGAGGTGGATCAGCAAGCTGCATAGCTCGTATCCGGCGGGTTCGGCGGGCCACCCAGTCGGCTAGGATGCGGGATAACTACTCTTTGTAAGCCATTGTAAGAGTGGACAAAATGGTGAAGATGGAGATATGGGAGCGGCGGAGGTGTGCGATTCTTGGCCGGCGTTTGGCCTCGTTTAAATAGGAGATTAAATAAAGGCGGACGGGAGGAGCTCGGCCGGTGTTGCATTTAATGCCGGCCCGTTCATGAACGGACATGTGTCCAGAGTGGGTTTCTCGGCTTCCACACGGGTTTCATGGAGGCGTGTGAATGCGGCAAGGAGGCTTGTTCAACCGGGCGTGCAGCGAGTGGCGCCCTCGACTCTGACGTATGACACCGCGCCGTTCTTCCACTGACGCGTGCGCTCTTTGGCTACATGGCCTGCATGTTAGTGACCCAACGCAGGCAGCACACGACAGAGGAACTTTTGGTGGGCCAGGGCGGTCAGAAGCTGGCATTTCATAGACCAATGATTGTTCATTGAGTGTGACATCATCTATTTCATGTAGATAAGCCTACTATATAATGTAAGAGTATTTGAAAATTTTCATATATATGTTGATAGCCCGTTCGATACGTTGTGATTCAGAAAGACTGCTGCAAACATCAATGTTCTGCTTATCATAGATAAGATTGATTAATACCCGTAACAATCCATGTCCTTAAAAAAGGGTGCATGCACGTATGGGTTGAGCGTGTGTCTTGCGTCATGTGATGTGTGCATGCAGGCGTGCGAGTGTTGCGTGTGTGCATGTGTACATTTCAATGTTGCATGCATGTGTGCGTACGTGCGTGTGTTCGTGAGTGCATGTGTACGTGTTAGTGTTGCACGCCTGCATGCGTGCGTGTGTTCATTATGTGTACGTGTCAGTGTTGCACGCCTGCATGCATGCGTGTGTTCGTGCGAGTGTTGCGTGCATGTGTATGTGCAGGGTGAGGCTACACGTCAGTCGACTGACTTTTTCATCTCTGGTCAGTAGATTTTCCAGCAGTTGGATACGAAATCAAGGGCCTGCAGTTTATCTTCAACCTCCACCCCCCTGAGCCGCCAGCCACCACCCCTCCTGAGCAGCCAGCCACCATCGGCCGAACCGCTGGCCACCGCCGCCCGCGGCCTGCCCGCGCCGCCACGCCGCTTGCCCACCCCGAAACCACTCTCCACCGCCGGTCCACCATCGCCCCGGCCATCCCTCTAGGCCCCCACGCCAAGATTTTTCTCCAGCGATCCCCACGCCACCGCCTAATCATTGCGCCCCCACCGCCGGCGGCTGCCAACCAGAGATCTCATGACTTCGAATCCCCACCGACCACTAATTTATTACCATTTCTGTCCTTCATATACGCACTGACGGGTGGGCCATATGGTAATGTGCGTTGCTGAATGTGGACCGTTTGACTGGTCAATTGATCGTGTCATCAACAAATTACGAAGCTGTATGGTGAGACAGTGACCGTATGATCACCCTAAAATGTATTTTATTAACATAGTACATACTCTAACTACCATTTATTTCTTTCATATACGCACTGACAGGTGGGCCCCACGGTTACGCGCCCCGATGGTGCAACACTAGTTGCGCCACGTGGAACGTTTGACTGGTCCCACTATACCATATGATCAACAAAATACGAAGTTGTACGGGTGAGCCAGTGACCGTATAATCACGACATGTTTTTTTAACACGGTACAGACGCAAGCGCTCATATAAACGCGCAAGCACTCACCACTATAAGCGCACACACGCATACCCTAGCCCTATGAGCACCATCGAGAGAGTGAGCCAGCATATGATCTTGATATTTTATGAAGTCACCATAGGTGCCTCATAGTCGAGTGGAACATCTCCCACTGAACGCACATCGCCGGAAAATACTGAAATTAACCCAGGATAAATGCGAGCACCAGGACTTTAACCCTGGTGGGCTCGGGAAACCACTGTCCTCCTAACCATCCAACCACAGGTTGGTTAGCACCACAAAATATATGTGGTGACCGTGATGAGCTTATTCTAAAGTCCAGTGACCATATCGTGCTTTTGCTTCAAATACAATGACCGTAAGCGTCGTCAACAAAATATGAAGCACGCATAAATACAATGTCCGTCAGTGTCGTCAAAAAAATACGGAGACGTATCGTGAGCTAGATACCGTATGATCACCATGAGAATGTATATGATGACCGTAATGAGCATATTCTGAAGTCCAGTGACCGTATAGTGCTTTCGCTTGAAATACAGTGACCGTCACGCGTGAATGTGTCATGGGCATGCATACTTTTAGAGGGCCGAGAGATAGTTTGTGTGTGTACATGAAAGTGGTGTAGAAAGAGGGGGTGTCCGGTGGAGACAAGGAGAGATATTCCCTTCGTTTCTCTTTCCCGTGACTAATATTTCAGGAGAAAATATAAACATTCACAATGCAGAACAAATATTTTTGGATGCACCATGCAATTAACTTTCATGTATAACATTGTACTATTGTATATGCTTATTTTCTTAGTGGCTGATTGCGTGTTTGGTGTGGTGGGCACATAATTTCTAGTTGGGGTGGGCACATCATTTCTAGTTGTGGTGGGTCAACATGAGGACTCATGGGTCGGTTCCATCCTGCGCCACATAGGTTGGACCGAGACGCATTATATGAAGACCCATGTGGAGGACTTGGCGTACAACACGAAGCTACCAGAGTCGTGGAGGACTCTATCCCCACTGCTGATAAGTCGACTATATATGATTTGTAACCGTAGGCCCCGAGTATGTTATAGAAGCCTGGGGGCTAGTTCGTCGATAGTATACACACATGCACAATGCCTGTTATTCACGTGTACTTTGTACACACCCCTATCACTAATATACAGTACCAGGAGTAGGCTTTTTCCTCAACTGCAAGGGTCCGAACTTGGGTAAAACTTTGCCTCGTATTACCATCCAGCCTAACAGTCAGGGATATCCTACCGAATGATCTGATGGAGTCATATCTGCTAACTACTAAGAGAGAGGTGTGTCTGTGGGGCGGGGGGCATTACATGCGAGAGAGGAATAAAGATAATGTGCATGCGGGAGACACGTAGGCACATATATGTGCGTATAGAGGGCTAGTAGAGACCGTGCGTGTGTATATATGTCTCTGTGAGAAATAGTGTTTTCCAACTGAGATTAGTGGAAAGAGTGGTACATAGTAGGCAGAAAGAAAGAGAGAGAGAAAGAGAGAGAGATATAGAGAGAGTGTGTGCATGAGACACCCCGACACCCTGAGAGAGATTGTGAGCATGTGTGAAAGAGATATGCCAATGTATATAAAGTGTGTGCACTTATGCGTTAGATAGAGATATATAGCGCATTTGTGAGAACGGGCCGAGGCATAGTGCATCTACGTGTAAAAGGCGGTTCTACGCATTAAATTAAAATATAAATGGCATTATTATTTTTGGATGAGATCATGAATTTTGCAATTTGCGTATGAACGAAAATCGCTCTATCAGACACCCATACTCTATTGAATTCTAGCATGTGCATGTGTTTATTTCATATTATCGATCCATAGACTGAGAGCGGTTTGAAATACAGGCAATGCATTGCTTTTGCAATTCATATATAAACATCAATTAGTGCACTCCATGTTGTTAGTGTGAAGTACTTTATACATTTGTCACTTACATGGATACATTCCAAATTGCTAGCTACGAAATAGAATACATGTTGAATTCAACATAAAGGGGGTTTCGAAGATTTGAATTCATAGGAAGTGCATTCGTCTATTTGAACCCGAGATAATGGCATTTGTAAATCAGATCTAAAAGGGGGCATCAATCTTTCTTGTGCATTTCAACATGCTATATATTCATACGCATGTCTAACTATTTTTTTGCAACCAAGGAGATTATATCTGGAACCATGCATGAACTGAGGTTAGTTGCATATTTATACAATGTATATTCGAATGTACCACCTCCATTCCAAAATAATCGTAGTTTTAGGATGTTCAAGAGTAAAGATTTGTGAAGTTTGACAAATCCTGGAAGTTCAATTCAAGAGAACCGAAAACGTTAATGCTTCTGCTCCCAAATATTGAACGAAGCGCCGAATAAGCCTCTGGTCACCCGAAACCGCTCGAGACTAATGTTTGGTGGTACGAAATTACTGTCCTGACTCTGGCCCGTGTACCCTATCGGCCCGATGTCCAAAGGTCTAAACTGGGGTAGGTTTGTAACTTCACCAAGATGCCAGTCTCAACCGCCTCGGAGAAGCATTCATACGCCGTGGGCGTCCAAACACCCATGCGCTCGGCCGAAATCTATCCCGCCCACCATTTGGGACACCTGAGATTACTGTCCTATCCCCAATCCGCAATATGTCCGAAATTTTAGATGTGGGCATAGTTTGTAACATTCCTCAAATTTCAAACAAGCGCGGCCCAAACCGAAAAATTGTTCCCCCTTAGTTCCCCCTCCCTCCGTTTCCCCATACATACTCCATGGGCGCCAAAACGCCCTCTCCACCAGCCGCGAAACCCCAGCCTCCTTCGTCCTCCACCCCATTGTGCCCAATCCACCGCCGCCCTCCTCCATCACGCCGGAGCCGGTACCCCGACGTCGTCGTCCAACGCAACCGCAACCGCAATGCCCTCAAGGACTTAGGAGCTGAAGCCGAGGCAGAACTGCCTCCACGACGCCGACGCCGACGTACGCCATACCAGAATCACTTCGACCACGCCGTCCTGCGCACCACCGCTGCCGCTCCACTGTCGCAACCGTCCACTGCACTGGAGCTGTTCCCGCTATGCCGTTGTTCACCGCCTTGGATCTGGTGCCCCGCCGCTGACAGACGGCCACCGCACCACACTCAACAACTTGGCCATGGGTTCGTCCAAGGCTCCACCATCATCCAGAACTTCTCGTTTCCAGCGAACCACAAGAAGATCATTGGAAAAACAGAAGGACACAACACTGCCAGCAGAAAGAGGTACTCCTCTTCCCTTATTCATGCAACTCTTACATCTCTGCTCATACCGTATTCATCCCATGAAAGAAACTAGTTGAGCGCTTCTTACTGCATCTTCTTCATGATACTAAATGCACAAGGTTTCCTCCCATTTACTATTTCACCTTTGATAGAGGTCAGTAGCCCGCCTGGATTTCAATTCAGGGTCAGTCGAATCGCAATTAAAAGAAGTAGCACCCGCTTAGGCGCGCGAAGCACCTTGTCCACCTGTCGCCAGGGAAGCGGTGCATCGGAGTATATCATAGGGGTGTGGGGCGCAGGAGCTGCTTGCGCCCAATCTGGAGGTCGGCGGGGCTTGAAGGGATGGCCGGGGGGCGGTGCGGTGAGGTCGAGGGGAGGGCGGAGGCAGGGGACTGGGCTGGTGGTCGCTGGCATTTCGAGGAAGATCGTAACACTGACTGGCCGGAGGTAGATGAAGGCGATCTGCCTGTTCTTTGTATATCGGACGATGCAGAAAAAATGGACTGACCTATTTGTTTTCAGTCGACTTTTATTTTCATAGGACCACACCTTGTGGTGTGCTAGGGGTGCAGAGCGGTGCCCGAACCCGGCCCGATTGATATACAAAATGGAAACTTTTAGTTATACCTTTAATTCCAGTACACCAGTACAATTTGTGCTAGCTTAGCACATTGGTGGGCCTTGGCGGGATGCTGCCCTGCACCCCTATGGTGTGCCAGAGGAGCATCTGCATTTCCCAGCCATCCCTGTGCTCATATTTAAAAATCCTAGAATCTAGTAATTTCATGTGCCATGCATGTTGTAGAGCTATCATATGTCTCCTGTCATTTATTTCTCACCGACCTGCTATATGCTACCTTTACACTGTACTACTTGTGCACACACTTCACCCGTACTCACACTATTTTTTTTATGCATGGGTATTTCAGACTCTGACGCAGTGTTGATGAATACAAAAAACAAAAGACAGAACTCGCTCCAGTGTAATTCGAAGATAAGCACTAAGCGTTTCAGCGCTCTAAAGGGTGCAGTGTCAGCAGATGGAGACAATAAACGTAGGTCTGCAGTTGATGATCTCAATTTCCACACACAACCATCCTAGGTGCTTGCTTTAACTTCACGTTGTCAAATGTGGTTGCATCTTGCATATGGTGTCTAGCTTGTATTGCTTCCAATTTGGTTAAATTGCATCTTCTTAATTTACACATTATACCTTTGATAATGATATGCCTTCCTATTTTTGATACATAATACATATGTCTATTAACCATGTTCGTACATCAAACTAATGCTCTTTTGTATCCCTCACCAATCACTTATGATGAGACAGTCACCCTAGTGGGTCACATATGAGACGCGCTACTCGTTTAAAGAGTGCAGTGTCATCCTCCCCACATGATTCTCAAGAAACAGCAAGGCTAAATGAAGATAGTCAACGTAGCTCTCTAGTTGATGATCGCAATTCCCCCACACCACCATGGCAGGTGCTTGCTCTTACTTGGTAGTGTGATATGCGGTTGCATGTTGCATATGGTGTCTACCTTGTAATGCTTCTAATTAGGGTAAATTGCATCTGCTTAGTTAACACATTATACCTGTGAATATGACATGCCTTCCTGTTTTTGGTATATACTACGTCTTTCTATAAACCATGTTCTTACATCAAACTACTTTTCTTGTGTATCCCTCATCAATCACGTCAAACGAGACACCTTCAAGTTGACAGTGTAATATTGGTTGTATCTTGCATATCATTTCAAACATGTATTGCCTCTAATTTGTTGAAGTGCCACTTATAATGAGACACATCTAACTTGGTAGAGTGACTTCGGTTGGATCTTTCATATGGTGTCTACATTGCATTGCTTCTAGTTTGCTGAAATGCCTTCTGCTTAGCGTTTTACGTACATATTCCATCCTCCTACAATGTGGTTGCCATACATAAAAGTTGTGTTCGTCAGTATCATGCATCAACAAATTTGGAAGTGCGAATTTCATTCCTTTTTCTTGTGTGTTTACTTAACAAGGCAAAATCTAAAAGGACGAAGGCACGGAATGATGGTGGTCCTTTGGAGCAACTGAAACAGAAGATCTTGGCATATTCTCTTGCTACTCGTACTGCAGTGCAAGTTTCAAATCTCATCTCCCCTACTCCACAAGCGCAGGTGCTTTCTCTAACATGGCAGTGTGATATCTGGTTGCATGTTGCATATGGTGCCTAGCTTGTATTGCTCCTAATTTGTTAAATTGCATCTCCTTAGCTTACACATTATACATGTGAATATGACACGCCTTCCTGTTTTTGGTACATACTACATCTGCCTATCACACCATGTTCTTACATCAAACTACTCTTCTTGTGTATCATGCATCTATCGCTTATGATGAGACAGTCACGCCCGTGGGTTAGTATGAGACGTGCTACTCTTATAAAGAGTGCAGTTTCATCATCTCCACATGATTCTCAAGAAACAACAAGCCTAAATGAAGATATTGAACGTAGCTCTGTACTTGAAGACCGCACTTCCCCTACACCACCATCACACGTGCTTGCTCTAACCTCACAGTGTGATATGTGGTTGCATGTTGCATACTGTGTCTAGCTTGTAATGCTTCTAATTAGGGTAAATTGCATCTACTTAGTTTACACGTTATACCGGCGAATTTGACATGCCTTCCTATTTTTGGTACACACTACATCTATGTGTTAACCATGTTCTTACATGAAACTACCTCTTTTTCTATCCTGCATCAATCACTTACGATGAGACACCTTTATTCATTGCATATTGCATATTATTTCTAGCATGTTGCTATGTATTTCTTCTAATTTGGTCAAATACATTTGTTAGGCCACCATTTTAATTTGGCAGAGTGATAATGGTTTCATCTTTCATATGGTTTCTAGCTTGCATTGCTTCTAACTAGTTCAAACACCTTGTGCTTAGTTTACACTTTATACATCATACATGTCAATATGTCATGCCATCTTGTTTTTCATACATATTCCATCCTCCAATCATGCGGCTGCCTTACATGAAGGTAGTGTTCATGAGTTGTGAAGAGAAAATTTTATTCCTTTTCTTGTGGGTTTGACTTGACAAGGCAAAATCAAAAAAGAGGAAGGAAAAGAGTAAGGAAGGTGATGATGGTGGTCCTCTGCAGCAACGTAAACAGAGCATCTGTACGGATTCTCCTTGTACTGCTAGTGCATTACAAGTTCCAAGTATCCGCTCCCCTACTCCACCATCCAAGGTGCTTGCTCTAACTTGGCACTGTGATATCTGGTTGCATGTTGCATATGGTTTCTAGCTTGTATTCCTCCTAAGTAGTGTAAACTGCATCTTCTTAGCTTACACATGATACATGTGAATGTCACATGCTTTCCTGTTTTTGGTACATACTATATCTGTGTATCACACCATGTTCTTACATGAAACTACTCTTCTTGTGTATCCTGCATCAATCACTTATGGTGGGACACCTTTAAGTTGGCAGTGTGATATTGGTTTGCGTCTTGAATATGATTTCTACCGTGTAGTGCTTCTACTTTGATGAACGCCGCCTATGACGAGACAGTTTTAACTTGGCAGAGGGATATTGAGTGCACCTTCCATATGGTGTCTAGCTTGCAGTGCTTCTAATTTGCTGAAATGCCTTCTGCTTAGTTACCACATCATAGGTGTGAATATGTCACGCCGTCGTGTTTTTCGTACATATTCCATCCTTGTATCATGTGTTTGCCCTCCGTCCGAGTAGTGTTCGTTAGTATCATGCATGAATGAGTTCTGAAGAGCGAATTTTATTCCTTTTTCTTATCGGTTTGACTTCACAATGCAAAATTAATATAGCTGAAGGAAATTAGTCCGGCAGTGGATGATGGTGGTCCTTTGGAGCAACTCAAACAGAGGGTCTCTACAGATTCTACTCCGCCATCCTCCTAACAAGATTCGCAAGACAATACAAGGCTGGACAGTCAACGTAGCTGTGTAGATGATGAGCACATCTCCCCTACTCCACCATCACAGGTGCTTGCTCTAACTTGGCACTATTATATGTAGTTGCATGTTGCATATGATGTCTAGCTTGTATTGCTTCTAACTTTGTTGAATTGCATCTGCTTACTTTACACATAATGCCTGTGAATATGACTCATGTTCCTGTTTCTAGAACATACGTGTAGATGATGAGCACATCTCCCCTACTCCACCAACACAGGTGCTTGCTCTAACTTGGAACTGTTACATGTGCTTGCGTGTTCCGTATGATGTCTAGTTTGTATTGCTTCTGATTTTTTTGAATTGCATCTACGTAGCTTACAACTTATACCTGCAATAATCACTTACCCATAAGACACATTTAACTTGGGAGTGTGATGTAGGTTGCATCTTGCATTGTCTTCTAGCTTGTACTGCTTCTAATTTCTTGAAATGGCACCTACGACGAGACACTTTTTACCTGATAGAGTGATATTGGTTGCATGTTCATATGATGACTAGCTTTCATTTCTTCTAATTTTGTTGAAATGCCTTCTGCTTACTGTTTTTCATACATATTCTATCCTCCTATCGTACATCTGAATATGCAATGTTGTCTTTTTTTGTATATTTATTCCATCCTCCTATCCTGCGCTTGCCTTACATCAAAGTAGTGTCCGTCTTTATCATGCATCAACTAGTTATGCAGAGCTAATTTTATTCATCTTCTTTTGGTTTTGACTCCATAAGGCAATATCAGAAAATAGGAAGGAAAAGAGTAAGTTAGGGGATATTGGTGGTCCTCCGGACCGAAGCAAACAGAGACTCTCTAGATTTGCCACTGCTACTGCTAATGAAGTTGAAGTCCCAAGTCTACAGGATGAGTTCACACTACTAGGGAAAACCTTATACACAGAACTTTAGCAGTAGCGCTTGTTAAAGAAGCACGCTAGTGCTAGTTAGCAGTAGTGCGCTGGCGGAAACCGCGCTGCAGATACATATGTAGCAGTAGCGCATCTAACAATAAAAGCGCTACTACTAAAACTCCCACTGCTAAGCCAATAGGGTACACATAGTAGTAGCGATCTTATAGAAATAGCGCTACCACTACTTGTTTTGTAGCAGCGCGTTTATGGTGAAAGGCCCTACTGCTAACAAAAATAAATTTAAATGGAAATCAAATAAAAAAGAGAAAGGAGTAGCAGTAGCGCATGTTCAGAAACGCGCTATAGCTAACATAGCAGTAGCACACTTCCTGGAACGCGCTACTGCTACCTTTGACTTAACCGCGCGGTTCCCTCTTCCCCACGGCCACTTCCCCCAAATCCCAACTCCTCCGCTATTGCCGCCCTGCATCGCCGTCGGCCGCCGCGCGCTCTCCCGTCGCTCTCCCATACCCTCGACGCCGCCCCCAACCCCAACCTCGACGCCGCCCCCGACCCCGACTTCGACACCGCCTGCCCCTCCCTCGCCGCAGGCACCCGAGGTGAGCACGCCCTTCCTCCCCCTCCCGTACCTCTGCCTAGCTAAATTTCCTAGGGTTCTACAAATTTTAGATTGCATCAAATTAGTTTGGGTTCATCAAATTAGATGGTAATTAGGGCAGCAGTTCTTAGGTACTAATTAGTTAGTAAGAACTAGGGCAGTAGTGTTTAATAGAATTAGTAACAAACTTAATAGAACTAGTTGAACTAGTTTTTTTTAGTAAGAACTAGTTGAATTAATAGAACAAGTGTATTTTTAGTAAGAAAATTAATATAACTAGTTGAACTAGTTTATTTTAGTAAGAACTAGTTTATTTTTATTTATAGTAATTTTATTTTTAGTAAGAACTAGTTGAATTAATAGAACTAGTTGAACATGTCACACTTGTTGTTATTTTTTTAGTTAAAGCAATTATGTCCGCATCGACGTCGACAATGCCTATCCCGCATCCTCGTCGTCGACTCGGCGGAGGACACCTGCTTGACCAGATGGGCCATGTCCGGGACTGGGCTCCGCCGGGCTGGTACTGGGAGGCGCTACCTACCGGGGGACGCAGTTTGGTGAGGAGCCAGCCCGTCGTTGACCCGAACCTTCTTTGCTGGCGGTCGCGTGGGCCAGTGACGGTGCAGAGGCTTGAGGACCCCAGGGAGGTGGTACGTCACCGTGTCAGCGAGGTGGACGCGCACGTCCGTCGCTACTTGTTTGCGTTGGAGCACAGGTTCTCCAATACCTGGCAGGTTCTCCAGGGATCTCACTGGAGCTATGATCCTGTGATGGTTCCTTCTCTTTGGATGTCCACCGCCCGTGCCGATACCCGTCGTGCGCTAGGGTTTTAGTTGTATTAGTGATGTTATCTGTATGATACTATTCGGGGTGTATTAGTGAAAATATTCGATGATGTACGGATGCAAGAGATGATTTACTTTTGCTTATTGAATGCATGCTAATTTGAATACTTATTTATTTTACGATTTGGTTTTGATTATTGAATGCTCAAATTGGAGAAGTACTCCTATTTTGAATGCTCAAATTGGACCCCCACTATGCAAGACGTATGCATTTGATTAGTTGATAGCTTATAGGGTTTTTGTTTTTGCAGAAATCTAGGAGCCCCTCCATCATCCCCGTCATCGTCCCCGTCACCGACCCCCTCCGTCCTCGAGGTGAGACCAGCCAAGTCTCCATGTCAATATGAGTCCTATAAGATATTTTGAATGCTCATATGGTGTAGATAAAAACATGTATATCTTGTGTTGCTCAAATAGGATATGTGCTTGCCCAAGTGGCCGGTCATGTTTGTAGGTTACACCTCCGAGTGGCCTATGTTTTGCCGGAGTGTTGATTAATTTCCATTCTGGCAAATATCAGGCGCTCGATAAGTCCTTTTTTAGACAAGGTCATGCCGGATTTTTCCGTAAATTTTGGCATGACTTGTGCTAGAATATGTAGGAAATATCGAGTGGCCTGGATTTTCTAGAAAGATTATTAAACGATATTTTGGGTTGACTTTAAGTCTGTCGAGGCTCCACCTTATAAGAGAGGACGAAGAATCTCGACTGTTGTCATGGGGGTCGTTTCTCCTTCTTCTCCTTGTGCTAGACCATTGTTATGCACTAGGGGAAGGAGGAGTAACGACCATCACCGACGGTCGCAAATATCAAAGAGGAATCAGTGAGGGAGAGTCTCCACCATGTATGAGAGGACGAAGAATCCCGACTGTTGTCGTGGGGGTCGCTTCTCCTTTGTTCCCGTGTGCTATAAATTTTCGTGTAATGCACTCTGGGACGAAAGGAGGAGCGACCATCAGCAACGGTCGAATGTATACACGACGTGAGCTGGGAGTTTTCAAGAAAAGTCTCGACAGACTATTAGTCAACCCGTGATGAATAATAATGATCTAATTTAGTTTTTGTAGTACATATATTTAATTGTACAAGTTTAATCTTTAAATTATGAACATAGGAAATGTCGTACTCGGACGACGAAACTCTTCCGGGGGAGTGCGACTGGTGCAACGACGACCGAGGTCAGTGTGACATGCCTCACCTGGATGACGATCGGCGCTTCAACATTAAGCTCGAGGAGATCTTTGATGTTGAAATGATACGCAACGACGACAAGTCTTTTTTTCTCGTAATTAAGCCCGACTTCAACTATTTCAACGTGTAATTTTCATCTTTTACAATTCAACTAGCTTATCCCATGCCATGCAAGACGCTATGTCTTGGAGAGGATGGGTTTTGAAGACCATGAAAGTTTCGAAACAAAGAAAACTCACCTAAGGACCCATCATGGTATGGATTTTGAAGTAAATATGTACAATTCTCAGAGCGTAACCCATTTTGGTTGCACAAATTGGGAAGCATTTTGCAAGATGTATGGTTTTTATGAGGATATGATTGTCACCATGGATCTTGGTGATACTGACATCGAGCAAGACAATATGGAAATTTGGATCCTTGTTGATACGCTTCCAATTCTACCGCTATGTGAGTTTCTCAAACATAGTTATTAACTAATTTAATTTGTTTATTTCAAAATAGTTGACAGCTTATTTCCATTGACAACTTATTTTCATTCTTCAAACAATGTGCGGAAGATGGTAGACAGAACATACTACACTGATGGCTCCGAATTAACTTATCAGGAGAAAAATCATCTGATCGCATTTTGTACTCACTACAAAAAAAGACACATCCGTGACATTTTGGGCCGAACGAAATATTTTCTGTCATACTTATGACACTTCTATGATGATAATTGTGACAAAACCCGGTATCATCCTAGATGTGGTGGGGTCCTACTTCTATGACAAAAAATTATGACAGAAAATGGGTTTTTCGTCCTGGGCGGGCTGGAGGCGCAGCTGCATGACATTCTTTGGGCCGTCCATGACGGAAAAAACGTGGTAGAAGCGAGGGCGAGGAAAATATCGGGGAGTTCCCGGTTACGGTGGGTGGTTGGGGGCTGAGCGATGCGCGTTTCTCTCATACATACGCGCGTGTGTGCGAGGCGTTGGGCTCTAACTAAACCCGAGCGAGGCATTGGGCTCTAACTGAGCCCGAGCGATTGCACTGCAGGCTACGCGTTACTGAACCCGAGTTATCGATCGATCCCTTGCTGTTAACTGAACCCGAGTGATTCCTTCACTACTAATGCTAACAGAAGCCAATCGAACACTGCTGCCTCCTTCCTTGGATGAACAGTGATCATTGTTGAGGGGGTTTGGATGAACAGTTCCCGGTGGGGGGTTGGATGAACAGGAACCCGTGGTAGTAGAGGCCGTTGCCGCTGGATGAACAGTACCCCGATCGATCGAGCCGGTTGATGAACAGGACCCCGTGGAGTGCTGGATGAACAGGACCCCGTGGAGGGCTGGTTGAACACTAGCCGGTGGAGGGCTGGGTGAACAGTAGCCCATGGAGGGGTGGTTGAACAGGACTCCGTGGAGAGGGCTGGTTGAACAGTAGCCGGTGGAGGAGCGCGTGGTGGAGGTTGGATGAACAGGAGCGCGTGGATGAACAGTCGCAGGTGGAGGCTGGAGGAGGTCGACGATGGATGAACAGTATCCTGTGGAGGCAGTCGACGGTGGAGATGAACAGTATCCTGTGGAGTCCCGTTTTGCGGTACGCCACACCCCTCCCGATGAACAGGACCCCCATTTCGACCGTAGCGCTCCAACACAAGTCCGTTTCGTCCGTTTTGCGGTACGCCACACCCCTCCCGATCAACAGGACCCCGTCTCGACCGTAGGAGGTCCGTTTCCTCCATTTTGCGGTACGCCAGACCCCTCCCGATGAACAGGATCCCGTTTCCACCGTGGCCGGTCAAACACAAGGCCGTTTCCTCTACTCTGCGGCACACCAGGCCTCGTTTCCATCGGTTGTTCCGTCCAAGCCGGTTGGCTCCCGATGAACAGCATGCGTTCCATTGCCTCCCGATGAACACGACGCATTCTGTTGCCTCCCCATGAACATGACGACGACGCAGTTTCTCTGTTCCGACCCAGCATGTACATGAGCCCTGGCCGTACGTATGCGCGAGTAGGCGTTCGAGACCCCGCCCGTATGTACGTGCGTGGCCGTATTTACTTTCTTGCAACATGGCCGTTGTACGTACGTGTACATGCTACGTGCGCGCCTCTACTATGACATGTGCGCGCCTCTACTACGACACGTGCCCTTCCTTACACAGCCATGGTTCATCGCTGCAGCCTGCAGACAGACCGATCGTATGTACGTACACGTTCACGACCAGAATGACGCTACGTACGCTTCGACCAGGTGGGTCCCGACTGTCAGGCACTTCCTTGCGTGCGAAGATGTAGCTGGTCGGTCCCAGCAGTCAGGGGGGCGAATCAATTTTTTGCCCGTAATATGGACGCACTTCCTTGCGTGCAAAGATGTAGCTGCTGGGTCCCAGTAGTCAGGGGGGAAACGTTTTTTTTCATGAAATACAGTGGCCCGTTCGGTGGGTCCCTGCTGTCAGGTGCAGGAATCATTATTTTCCGCGAAATAAGGAGGCACTTCCTTGCTGCGACCGTGGACCCAGCTGTCAGCCTCTCCACGTACAGTACTCTTCCGATGGAAGTCGTTCCTTGACCACATTGACCACGCCGCGACGAGAGCACCAGAGCGGTGGATGACGGTGAGGCCTAGGAAGGGGACGACGCGGGGCTGGGGAAGACGCGGCAGTGGATGCCCACGCGGAGAGGAGTACGAGGGTTCACTGGTTCGGCTGCCGTCGCCTGCTACCTCTTGAGCACTGCGTTGTTTTTCCCTTGAAGAGGAAAGGGTGATGCAGCAAAGTAGCGTAAGTATTTCCCTCAGTTTTTGAGAACCAAGGTATCAATCCAGTAGGAGGCCACACACGAGTCCCTTGCACCTACACAAACAAATAAATCCTCGCAAGCAACGCGATAAGGGGTTGTCATCCCTACACGATCACTTACGAGAGTGAGATCTGATAGATATGATAGGATAATATTTTTGGTATTTTTATGATAAAGATGCAAAGCAAAGAAAGTAAAATAAAAACGGTGCCAGAAATAGCTTGTTGTAAGGAGATTAATATGATGGAAAATAGACCCGGGGGCCATAGGTTTCACTAGTGGCTTCTCTCAAGAGCATAAGTATTTACGGTGGGTGAAGAAATTACTGTTAAGCAATTGACAGAATTGAGCATAGTTATGAGAATATCTAGGTATGATCATGTATATAGGCATCATGTCCGAGAAAAGTAGACCGACTCTTGCCTGCATCTACTACTATTACTCCACACATCGACCGCTATCCAGCATGCATCTAGAGTATTAAGTTCATAAGAACAGAGTAACGCTTTAAGCAAGATGACATGATGTAGAGGGATAAATTCTGCAATATGATATAAACCCCATCTTGTTATCCTCGATGGCAACAATACAATACGTGCCTTGCTGAACCTACTGTCACTGGGAAAGGACACCGCAAGATTGAACCCAAAGCTAAGCACTTCTCCCATTGCAAGAAAGATCAATCTAGTAGGCCAAACCAAACTTATAATTCGAAGAGACTTGCAAAGATAACCAATCATACATAAAATAATCCATAGAAGATTCAAATATTGTTCATAGATAAACTTGATCATAAACCCACAATTCATCGATCTCAACAAACAGACCGCAAAAGAAGATTACATCGAATAGATCTCCACGAGAGAGGGGGAGAACATTGTATTGAGGTCCAAAAAGAGAGAAGAAGCCATCTAGCTAATAACTATGGACCCAAAGGTCTGAGGTAAACTACTCACACATCATCGGAGAGGCTATGGTGTTGATGTAGAAGCCCTCCGTGATCGATGCCCCCTCCGACTGAGCTCCGGAACAGGCCCCAAGATGGGATCTCATGGGTACAGAAGGTTGTGGCGGTGGAATTAGGTTTTTGGCTCCGTATCTGGTAGTTTGGGGGTACGTAGGTATATATAGGAGGAAGGAGTACATCAGTGGAGCAACAGGGGGCCCATGAGGGTGGAATGCGCGCCCAGGGGGGTAGGCGCGCCCCCTACCTCGTGCCCTCCTAGTTGATGTCTTGACGTAGGGTCCAAGTCCTCTGGATCACATTCGTTCTGAAAATCACGTTCCCGAAGGTTTCATTCCGTTTGGACTCCATTTGATATTCTTTTTCTGCGAAACTCTGAAATAGGCAAAAAAACATCAATTCTGGGTTGGGCCTTCGGTTAATAGGTTAGTCCCAAAAATAATATAAAAGTGTATAATAAAGCCCAATAATGTCCAAAACAGAATATAATATAGCATGGAGCAATCAAAAATTATGGATACGTTGGAGACGTATCAAGCATCCCCAAGCTTAATTCCTGCTCGTCCTCGAGTAGGTAAATGATAAAAATAGAATTTTTGATGTGGAATGCTACTTGGCATAATTTCAGTGTAATTCTTCTTAATTGTGGTATGAATATTCAGATCCGGAAGATTCAAGACAGAAGTTTAATATTGACATAAAAATAATAATACTTCAAGCATACTAACTAAGCAATTATGTCTTCTCAAAATAACATGGCCAAAGAAAGTTATCCCTACAAAATCATATAGTCTGGCTATGCTCTATCTTCACCACACAAAATATTTAAATCATGCACAACCCCGATGACAAGACAAGCAATTGTTTCATACTTTTGACATTCTCAAACTTTTTCAATCTTCACGCAATACATGAGCGTTAGCCATGGACATAGCACTATATGTGGAATAGAATGGTGGTTGTGGAGAAGACAAAAAAGGAGAAGATAGTCTCACATCAACTAGGCGTATCAACGGGCTATGGAGATGCCCATCAATACATATCAATGTGAGTGAGTAGGGATTTCCATGCAACAGATGCACTAGAGCTATAAGTATATGAAAGCTCAACAAAAGAAACTAAGTGGGTGTGCATCCAACTCGCTTGCTCACGAAGACCTAGGGCATCTTGAGGAAGCCCGTCATTGGAATATACAAGCCAAGTTCTATAATGAAAAATTCCCACTAGTATATGAAAGTGACAACATAGGAGACTCTCTATCATGAAGATCATGGTGCTACTTTGAAGCCCAAGTCTGGTAAAAGGATAGTAGCGTTGTCCCTTCTCTCTTTTTCTCTCATTTTTTTATATTTTTGTATCTTCTTTTATTTGGGACTTTCTCTTTTTTATGGCCTCTTTTTTTTGTCCGGAGTCTCATCCCGACTTGTGGGGGAATCATAGTCTCCATCATCCTTTCCTCACTGGGACAATGCTCTAATAATGATGATCATCACACTTTTATTTACTTACAACTCAAGAATTACAACTCGATACTTAGAACAAAATATGACTCTACATGAATGCCTCCGGTGGTGTACCGGGATATGCAATGAATCAAGAGTGACATGTATGAAAGAATTATGAACGGTGGCTTTGCCACAAATACAATGTCAACTACATGATCATGCGAAGCAATATGATAATGATGGAGCGTGTCATAGTAAACGAAATGGTGGTAAGTTGCATGGCAACATATTTCGGAATGGCTATGGAAATGAAATGATAGGTAGGTATGGTGGCTGTTTTGAGGAAGGTATATGATGGGTGTATGATACCAGCGAAAAGTGCGCGGTATTAGAGAGGCTAGCAATGGTGGATGGAGGAAAAGTGCGTATAATCCACGGACTCAACATTAGTCATAAAGAACTCATATACTTATTGCAAAAATCTACAAGTTATCAAAGCAAAGTATTACGCGCATGCTCCTAGGGGGATAGATTGGTAGGAAAAGACCATCGCTCATCCCCGACCGCCACTCATAAGGAAGACAATCAATAAATAAATCATGCTCCGACTTCATCACATAACGGTTCACCATAGGTGCATGCTACGGGAATCACAAACTTCAACACAAGTATTTCTCAAATTCAAAACTACTCAACTAGCATGACTCTAATATCACCATCTTCATATCTCAAAACAATTATCAAGCATCAAACTTCTCATAATATTCAACACACTCATAAGAAAGTTTTTTACTAATCTTGAATGCCTACTAATGTCAAAGCAAACTACCATGCTGTTTTGTAGGACTCTCAAAATAATCTAAGTGAAGCATGAGAGAACAATAATTTCTATAAAACAAATCCACCACCGTGCTCTAAAAGATATAAGTGAAGTACTAGAGCAAAAACTATATAACTCAAAAGATATAAGTGAAGCACAAAGAGTATTCTAATAATTTCCGAATCAAGTTTGTCTCTCTCAAAAGGTGTGTACAGCAAGAATGATTGTGGTAAACTAAAAAGAAAATACTCAAATCATACAAGACGCTCCAAGCAAAACACATATCATGTGGTGAATAAAAATATAGCTCCAAGTAAAGTTACCGATGGAAGTAGACGAAAGAGGGGATGCCTTCCGGGGCATCCCCAAGCTTTGGCTTTTAGGTGTCCTTAGATTATCTTGGGGTGCCTTGGGCATCCCCAAGCTTAGGCTCTTGCCACTCTTTGTTCCATAATCCATTAAATCTTTCACCCAAAACTTGAAAACTTCACAACACAAAACTCAGCAGAAAATCTCGTGAGCTCCGTTAGCGGAAGAAAACAAAAGACCACTTCAAGGTACTGTAATGAACTCATTCTTTATTTATATTGGTGTTAAACCTACTGTATTCCAACTTCTCTATGGTTTATAAACTATTTTACTAGCCATAGATTCATCAAAACAAGCAAACAATACACGAAAAAACAGAATCTGTCAAAAACAGAACAGTCTGTAGTAATCTGTAACTAACGCAAACTTGTGGAACTCCAAAAATTCAGCCAAAATAGGAAGACCTAGACAATTTGTTTATTGATCATCAGCAATTGGAATCAATATTTTATCACGTTCTGGTGATTTTTAAAAATTATTTTCGTGAACAGAAAGTTTCTGGAATTTTCTGCAAGATCAAATAACTATCATCCAAGAAGATCCTATAGGTTTAACTTGGCACAAAAACTAATTAAAACATAAAAACAGATCTAACCAGAGGCTAGATCAAATATTTATTCCTAAACAGAAGTAAAAAAAAACTAAAAATAAAATTGGGTTGCCTCCCAACAAGCGCTATCGTTTAACGCCCCTAGCTAGGCATAAAGGCAAGGATAGATCTAGGTATTGCCATAATAATAGGATAGATCATTAAAACTCATTTCATATTCTCTACATTCAGCAGCAAGTTTTCTTTGAGGCAAGCAAAAGTAATCAAAAGGGCTAAATTTAATGGGACAAAAGTGCCCAAGATCACCTTTAGGAGGTATAGGTTCCTCCTTCGGCCCTTCGTATTGCACAACCAATTCATCATTATAAGCATTCTTTTGACAGAACTTTGTGAGCCTATACTCGAGAGAATATCCTAGCACATTATTTCGAATAGCAAAATCATTATTAAGTTCAGAAATTCTATCAACTAGAACATTGGTAGGAACCTGTTTTCTAAGGTTTTCATTAAAAGCAACATAGTCTAGAGATTGAAAACACATTATTTTCTCTTGATCAAATAAGATAGTTTCTATGGGAGGACGGCCAGCATCCACCCTATAATGCGCAAAGATTTATTTGGCCTCTTTTATTATAAATCTGAACTCATAAGCAAAAAAGATAGTAGCGGCACGCTTAACAGAAGAATGCTCAATATTAGAAAATTCTAGGAAAATCCTTTGTATGCAAGGATGCATGTGCATAAATTGTATTTCAAGTTCAACTACAACCATGGCGATAGCATCTGCAAGACTACTAGTTCTATGAAGAATAGAACTACACATAGAAGGCAAAGCACCAGCACAAGTAAAGAAATCTTGGATAAGTCCTTTTCCAATGATGTTACCACTACCAATTCGGAATTTTTTTGTATGTAAGGTAGGGGATTCTTTAGCAGGAGCATCAGAATTTTCCATATTATTACTATTGTCCATATCGACAATAGCTTCCCCAATTTCAGACATAAAGGCAGAAAGTGCGAGGAGCAAAAAGAAAGAGGGCGAATAAAACGGCAAGGGTGAAGTGGGGGAGAGGAAAATGAGAGGCAAATGGCAAATAATGTAATACGGGAGATAAGGGTTTGTGATGGGTACTTGGTATGTTGACTTTTGCGTAGACTCCCCGGCAACGGCGCCAGAAATCCTTCTTGCTACCTCTTGAGCACTGCGTTGGTTTTCCCTTGAAGAGGAAAGGGTGATGCAGCAAAGTAGCGTAAGTATTTCCCTCAGTTTTTGAGAACCAAGGTATCAATCCAGTAGGAGGCCACGCACGAGTCCCTCGCACCTACACAAACAAATAAATCCTCGCAACCAACACAATAAGGGGTTGTCAATCCCTACACGATCACTTATGAGAGTGAGATATGATAGATATGATAGGATAATATTTTTGGTATTTTTATGATAAAGATGCAAAGCAAAGAAAGTAAAATAAAAACGGTGCCAGAAATAGCTTGTTGTAAGGAGATTAATATGATGGAAAATAGACCCGGGGGCCATAGGTTTCACTAGTGGCTTCTCTCAAGAGCATAAGTATTTACGGTGGGTGAAGAAATTACTGTTAAGCAATTGACAGAATTGAGCATAGTTATGAGAATATCTAGGTATGATCATGTATATAGGCATCATGTCCGAGAAAAGTAGACCGACTCTTGCCTGCATCTACTACTATTACTCCACACATCGACCGCTATCCAGCATGCATCTAGAGTATTAAGTTCATAAGAACAGAGTAACGCTTTAAGCAAGATGACATGATGTAGAGGGATAAATTCTGCAATATGATATAAACCCCATCTTGTTATCCTCGATGGCAACAATACAATACGTGCCTTGCTGAACCTACTGTCACTGGGAAAGGACACCGCAAGATTGAACCCAAAGCTAAGCACTTCTCCCATTGCAAGAAAGATCAATCTAGTAGGCCAAACCAAACTTATAATTCGAAGAGACTTGCAAAGATAACCAATCATACATAAAATAATCCATAGAAGATTCAAATATTGTTCATAGATAAACTTGATCATAAACCCACAATTCATCGATCTCAACAAACAGACCGCAAAAGAAGATTACATCGAATAGATCTCCACGAGAGAGGGGGAGAACATTGTATTGAGGTCCAAAAAGAGAGAAGAAGCCATCTAGCTAATAACTATGGACCCAAAGGTCTGAGGTAAACTACTCACACATCATCGGAGAGGCTATGGTGTTGATGTAGAAGCCCTCCGTGATCGATGCCCCCTCCGGCGGAGCTCCAGAACAGGCCCCAAGATGGGATCTCACGTGTACAGAAGTTTGCGGCGGTGAAATTAGGTTTTTGGCTCCGTATCTGGTAGTTTGGGGGTACGTAGGTATATATAGGAGGAAGGAGTACGTCGGTGGAGCAACAGGGGGCCCACGAGGGTGGAGGGCGCGCCCAGGGGGGTAGGCGTGCCCCCCTACCTCATGCCCTCCTAGTTGATGTCTTGACGTAGGGTCCAAGTCCTCTGGATCACGTTCGTTCCGAAAATCACGTTCCCGAAGGTTTCATTCCGTTTGGACTCCGTTTGATACTCTTTTTCTGCGAAACTCTGAAATAGGCAAAAAACAGCAATTTTTCTGGGCTGGGCCTCCGGTTTTTTTTAATATTTACTATGAGGCAAAGCCCCACGGTCCTTTATTAAAGAAAGCACAACTATACAAACAAAATACAGACTATACAAGGAAGGAAAAAGAAAAGTGTCTGCCTATGGCTAAACAACCCTACCTGCTTTACAACAAAGAATCAACCCAAGCCAAGAGTTTTGGTTTAATACAATCCTTCACCCTATGAGCAAGCAAAGAAATATCATCGATGAATTTACACTTCCAAGCACTGAAGGTAGCTCTCTCAGCTCTGAAGGTTCTGCCATTTCTTAAAATCCAAATATTCCATGCTGCTGTTAGCATAACTTCAAAGAAGAAAGGGTGCCTGAAGCTGGACCTAGCATGTATGATACATTGCAGAATATCTAAGCCTCCAGACCAATCAATGCCCAAGTAACTCCAGACTCTACAGCTGAAGGTGCAGTTAAAAAACATATGGATTCTATCCTCATACACCAGCTCACTGCAAAGGAGACATAGATTGTCATCCTGGTTTGAGCACCAGTGTCTCCTAACCAGCATATCCTTGGTGTTAAGTCTGTCAAAGAATAACAGCCACCCGAACACCTTGATCTTCATGGTGCACTTACTCTGCCATAGCCATTTGCAAGGTTGTATTGTAGGTAGGTGTGAGTGCATGATCGTGTAGAAACTTTTGGCAGTGTATCCTCCTGATTGACCAGGCCATATCCAAACATCAGGTATAGTGGGGTCTCTGTCTAACTGCATGATCCAACCTTCCAGCATGTGTAACTCAGCAGCAGCCTCATGAGAAAGAGGCAAATAAAACATAGAGTAGAGATCCTGGGATTGAAGAAATTCCTGCAGTGAGATCCTATCATTATTGACAAATGAAACAACCTAGGCAATCTCCAACATAGGGGTCTAGCAGAGCCCCCAATGTGCCAAGAATCTGTCCAGAACAGAGCAGAATCACCCATGTTGATATGGGCTGATGTAGCGACCAGACCTCAAATGGCCTGTGCTGCTGTGCACCAGTGTCATCCCTGGATCAGTAATGCTGACACCCACAGTACAAACGAAGGATTTATAACAGAGTAGCAATCACACACTTATTACATCGAATAACTCCGAAGAGTTTAAATATGATAAACATGGCTTAAGGCCATCTAACATCGATAACAGCGGAAGACTTGGAAGATAAGTGAGTCCATCACTCCAGCGGCATCACTGAGTATAAGACCACGACCTAAGGCACCTTACTCGTCGTCTGAAAAGTCTGCAACATGAAACGTTGTAGCCCGAAAACGGGTCAGCACATAGAATATGCTGGCAAAGTAACACATAGAGAGCAATGAACAATAATAATGCTATACTATATGCATATATGGCTGGTGGAAAGCTCTAGGGTTACAGTTTTTGCGAAAAGCCAATTTTATCCTACTTCAAAAGGAATAAATTTTATTTAACTATCATGGTGGTTGAAACATTGAGAAGGTACCTCCAACTCAATCCCAATTAAGTATCATCATTAACCCAACAAAATTAATTATAAGTATCACGGTGATGAGATTCAAATGATAATCCAGGTACTAGATACTCAAGTTGTCCATAACTGGGGACACGGCTAATCATGATTAGTTTGTACACTCTGCAGAGGTTTGCGCACTTTCCCCACAAGACTCCATCGCCTCCGCTTGATTCTCGTACTGCATGATGTTTGAGAAACGGATGACCGAGACACAGTCTTTCAGAAACAATCACTCTTTACTCTGGATGGACCGGTACACCTACTTTCCCCTACATCTGCTAGTCCACCTCTTCAAGAGATCCTGTAACCTACTCAGCTATGCTAGAGCCCATAATAGCTTGTGGCTGCACACGGAAGTTTCTAGCATGAATAATCTTATGATCCCTTTGAGCCTGGGTGGCGGACCTTATACATACAGACAACACTGGGTTCTCCAGGTGCCTCAATCCACCCAGATGTGAGTTTTAGTTGCCACCTTAAGTTGAACCATTAATAAACATCTCACATCTGTCATGGATATCACTCAAACCCAATCCACGTCTACGAGCATAGCATGGCAATATAATAGCAACGTAGAAGTAACTCCCAAGGGTTTGA
>NC_057805.1:288995344-289003322 GCF_018294505.1 Triticum aestivum
GGGCGAGGTGGCTTGGGGGAGGGGGCGGGCGAGCGGGAGGTGTGCGGCGGCCGGACTCAGCAAGGGCGGCGGCGGTGCTCCCGTGCGGGAAGAGGAGAGGCGCGAGGCGGGCCGTCGGCTGGGCCTTTGGCCCAGTCGGCGCGTGGGGTTTTTTTTTAAATAAGTTTCGCGGAAAATAATACGTAGAAAAATAAATAAAAATCAGAAAAATATGAAATAAATTTTTCCCCGTCTAGTTAGAAAATCTAGAATAGGGTGAACATTTTTTTGAATCAAAATAAATATTTTGAAAACATGCAATATTTTTAATGCAATAAAAATTGCAAATAAAATCCAAATAAATTCCAAATAATGATTTTAACATTTTTCCTCCAGTATTTCAATTGTTTTGGAGAAGTCATATTTTCTCCTCTCGTTTATTTAAAATGAAATATTTTTCCGGAGAGAAAATAATTAAAACCAAAATCCTCGTCTTATTATTTGATAAAATCAAATATGAAATTTAAGAAAATCCCCAACTCTCTCCGAGGGTCCTTGAGTTGCTTAGGATTTATCGAGGATTTTGTCAAAATGCAATAAAACATGATATGCAATGATGATCTATGTATAACATACCAAATTGAAAATTTGGGATGTTACAAACCTACCCCCCTTAAGATGAATCTCGCCCTCGAGATTCGGGTTGGCTAGAAAACAGGTGGGAGTGGTCTTTCCGTAGATCTTCCTCTCGCTCCCAGGTGGCTTCATCTTCTCTGTGGTGGCTCCACTGAACTTTGCAAAACTTGATAACCTTGCTGCGGGTAACTCGGCTGGCATACTCGAGAATCTTAACTGGTTTCTCCTCATAGGTCAAATCACTTTCCAATTGTATCGCTTCCAGTGGCACAGTATCTCTCAGTGGTATCTCAGCCATCTCTGCGTGGCACTTCTTCAACTACGAAACGTGAAATACATCATGTACTCCAAACAATCCTTCGGGCAATTCCAACTTGTATGCAACTTCTCCCATACGATCCACAACTCTGTATGGTCCGATAAAACGGGGCGCTAACTTTCCCTTAACTCCAAAGCGCTTCACTCCTCGTAGGGGTGATACTCGAAGATACACTCTGTCTCCGACTTCGTGAACTGTCTCCTTTCGTTTAGAATTAGCCTAACTCTTCTGCCTGGACTGGGCTACCTTGAGCCTATCGCGAATCAACCTCACTTTCTGTTCAGACTCCTTAATCAAATCTGGTCCAAACAACTGACGGTCTCCAACTTCGTCCCACAACAACGGTGTTCTACACCTCCTTCCGTACAAATCTTCGAAAGGGGCCATCTTCAAACTGGTTTGGTAACTGTTGTTATACGAAAACTCCGCATATGGCAAATTGTCGTCCCAACTAGATCCATAATCTAGTGCACATGCTCTCAACATGTCCTCCAAAATCTGGTTGACTCTCTCGGTCTGTCCATCTGTCTGCGGGTGAAAAGCTGTACTGAATTCCAGCCTGGTTCCCAATGTTTCATGTAACTGCTTCCAAAACTTCGAGGTAAATTGGGTTCCTCTGTCTGATACAATGGTCCTCGGAACTCCATGCAAACATACTATCCTGGTCATGTATATCTTTGCCAACTTAGCACTGGTGTAAGTGGTCTTCACTGGAATGAAATGAGCCACTTTCGTCAAACGGTCGACTACAACCCATATCGAGTCATAGCCTGAACGAGTCTTGGGTAATCCTGTGATAAAATCCATGCCTATTTTATCCCACTTCCATTCGGGTATCAGCAATGGCTGTAGCAATCCTGCTGGCTTCTGATGCTCTGCTTTTACTCTCTGACACACATCACAAACTGCTACATACTCCGCAATATCCTTCTTCATTCCGGTCCACCAGAAAGTATTCTTCAAATCCAAATACATCTTAGTATTCCCTGGGTGAATCGAGTACGGTGAATCATGGGCTTCTTGCAAAATCAACTTCCTGATCTCCGGATCGTTTGGCACATATACACGGTCCTCAAACCATAAGGTATCGTGCTCATCCTCACGAAATCCCTTGGCTTTTTCTTTGCTCATCTTCTCCTTTATCTCTTCAATCTCCTTGTCTGTCTTCTGAGCTTCTCTGATCCTTTCCATCAAGGTAGACTGAATCTCTAATGTCGCTAAATAGCCTCTTGGGACTATCTCCAAACATAGCTCGCGAAGGTCCTCGGCTAACTCCTGAGGTAACTCTCCTGTCATGAGGGTGTTGACATGACTCTTGCGGCTCAACGCGTCTGCTACTACGTTAGCCTTTCCGGGGTGATAATGCAATCTCATATCATAATCTTTAATGAGCTCCAACCATCTTCTCTGTCTGAGATTTAACTCCTTCTGCGTGAAAATGTACTTCAAACTCTTGTGATCCGTGTACACCTCACAATGGTTTCCGATGAGAAAATGTCTCCATGTTTTCAATGCATGCACCACGGCTGCTAATTCCAAATCATGCGTAGCATAATTCTTTTCATGGGGTTTAAGTTGTCGTGAAGCATACGACACAACTCTTCCTTCCTGCATAAGCACTGCTCCAAGTCCTCGACGAGAAGCGTCGCAATAAACTTCATAGTCCTTGCGTTGATCTGGCAGAATCAACACTGGTGATGTAACCAATCGTGTCTTCAACTCTTGGAAACTAGCTTCACATTCCTCAGTCCAATTGAATTTGGTGTCCTTCTTCAATAGCTCAGTCATGGGCTTAGCAATCCTTGAGAAATTCTCGATGAATCTCCGGTAGTATCCTGCAAGTCCAAGAAAACTCCGGATTTCTCCAACTGTCACGGGTGATTCCCAACTTGTCATTGTGTCAACCTTGGCAGGGTCTACTGCTATTCCTTCCCCAGAAATAACATGTCCAAGGAATCCAACTTCCTTCAGCCAAAACTCACATTTGCTGAACTTGGCATATAACTGATGTTCTCTGAGCTTCTCAAGTACCAATCGTAAATGCTCCTCATGCTCTTCTTCATCCTTGGAAAAGATTAAAATATCATCAATGAACACCACGACGAACTTATCCAAAAACTCCATAAACACTTTGTTCATCAGGTTCCTGAAATAGGCAGGTGCGTTAGTCAGTCCAAATGACATAACGGTATACTCATACAATCCATATCTGGTGGTAAATGCCGTCTTGGGTATATCCTGCTCTCGAATTTTTAACTGATGGTATCCTGATCGTAGATCGATCTTGGAAAATACTTTAGCTCCTTGCAAGCGGTCAAACAAATCATTGATCATCGGCAGTGGGTACTTGTTTTTGATGGTCACTTCATTCAATCCTCGGTAATCAACAACCATCCTTAGCGATCCATCTTTCTTCTCCACTAGAAGTACTGGTGATCCCCAAGGTGACGAACTTGGGCGAATATAGCCTTTATCCAGTAACTCCTTGATCTGTTTCTTAATTTCCTCCAAATCCTTTGCGGGCATCCTATACGGTCTCTTAGATATTGGCCCTGTGCCTGGCAAAAGTTCAATCAAAAACTCAATGTCTCTATCTGGTGGCATGCCTGGCAACTCTTCTGGAAATACATCCGGATAATCTTTCACCACTGGTACTTCCTCCTGTACAACTCCTGATAAGGAATTCACTTGAGTCCTCTTCGGCATATGCCGGGATACATACTTGATCCTTTTTCCTTCTGGGGTGGTAAGCAAAATCGTCTTGCTGGCACAATCGATGTTTCCTCCATACAACGATAGCCAATCCATTCCCAAAATCACATCCAAACCTTGCGATTCCAAAACAATGAGGTCTGAGGGGAAAACATGCCTACCAATGGCCAACGGTATCTGAAAACATCCTTGGGTGGCCATGTACTCTGCTCCTGGCGAGGTTACTAACATAGGGCTTTTGAGAACTTGGGTGGACATCTTAAACTTATTTACGAATCCCCTTGATATGTATGAATGCGATGCACCAGTATCGAAAAGAACGGTTGCAGTAAATGACTTAAACAAAAACTTACCTATTACTGCATCAGGCTGAGCTTCAACCTCCTCCACGCTCACGTGGTTCACATGACCTTTGTTGAACGGGTTCGGCTTCTTCCCAGAGCTTCCATTGCCATGTCCATTTTGGGCTTCAGGACAATCAGTTGCATAATGTCCCGTCTTCTGGCACTTGAAACAAGTAATGTGACTTAGATCTCTCTTGGTTGGGGTAGATGGGTTGGTGCGGTTCTGTCCGTTTCCTCCTCCATTCCCATTACCATTCTTGGAGCCATTATGGTTGTGCGAACTACCTCCTCCATGGGTATGCTGAAACTGTCCTCCCGGCTTCGGGGTAAAACGGGGCTTCTGCTGGGCTCCAGAATTGTACTTCCCTTGTCCATACTTCCTCTTACGGTTTTCAATCTGCTGTTGCTTCCCTTCAATCATGAGAGCTCTATCTACTAGCTCCTGGTAGTTGTTGAAGGTTGCTACCATCAACTGCATACTCAGTTCATCATTCAGTCCTTCCAAGAATTTCTCCTGCTTGGCAGCGTCTGTAGCAACGTCATCCGGTGCATAACGTGCTAACTTACTGAAATCCTCCACATACTGGCCTACGGTGCGTCCTCCTTGGCGTAGGTTACGAAACTCACGCTTCTTCATAGCCATAGCTCCTGCTGAAACATGAGCTGTACGGAAAGCTTGCTGAAACTGGTCCCATGTGACAGTGTCAATAGGGTGCGTGGCTGTATAATTCTCCCACCATGATGCTGCGGGTCCATCAAGCTGATGTGCGGCAAAACGCACTCTTTCCACATCTGTGCATCCTGCAGTGGTCAACTCCCTTCCAACTTTGCAGAGCCAATCATCTGCAACAATCGGCTCGGTGCTACTGGAAAACACCGGCGGGTTTAGCCTTAAGAAACGGGCTAACTGATCAACAGGTGGTGGTGGCGGTGGGTTGTTGTTGTTGTTGTTGCCTTGGTTCTGAACTAACACTTGCATCAGGGCATTCTGTTGCTGAATCAACTGGGTGATCTCTGGCGGAAAAACAAATCCGGTGTCGCGTCTCGGAGGCATCTGATAGGTTTAGAAGAGATGAGAGTTCAGAATAGAATGAGGTCTAGAGAGAAAACACTACCCATATGCTCATGAGACAAATTCAATCAATATCACTCAATCAATCCAAACAAGGCAAAACAATCGATCTAACTAGCGTTACAAAGTGCTTGAACTATACTATTAAATGGGGGAAAACTACTACTGATATGGTGGTCTACAAAAAATTCTGATCCGTTGAAGACTCCATGATGTCTGCTCCAGCTTCATCAATCCATTCGTCTTCACTTGGTTCCGAGTCGGTGTCGTCGATGATGATGTAGTTATCCGGACAAGTGCATTCGTCGACTTCTGCTTTTGACACTGGATTTCTCACGAATGCTCCAATCTTATTCTCCAGGTCGTCAATCTTCCCTACTAGTGCGTTGATTTCCTCCAAGTAATCTTCGCGTGTAGCCTTGAGTTCTTCTTGGAGTTCCTTGGTCTTTGTTAATGCCTTCTTCAGTTCTTCCTTGTCCGTGCACATCTGGTTCTCCTGGCGACGAATATGTTGGTTCTGCTCCTGGATGAAAGCTGCAATTGATCTATCCTTCTTGGTCTTGATCATCTCCCATTGCGCGTCTCGACGTCCACAAATTTGGTAAATTGTATCCTTAAGCTCCTGGTGGTAGACTTCTCCAATGCGTCCCATGGCGATGTGTGCGGCCATGCTCTTCCCTAAACTCCAAGTTGGTGCTTCGAAAACCAATCTCATGCGTTCCGTAATTGGCACAAACGTCCTTCCTGGAATGATAACTTGAATCTTCCAGCTCTCCTCTTCGAGTAATGTGGCGTTGTAGGTTCCGGTGATGCTTGGTATTCCTATGTTCAAGTACTTGGTGACATCCTTCAAGTGTCGACCAAACGGCGTGTCTTCATCTGGTTGCATGAACTTGCTCCTTGCATTCGCCATTCCTAAAAGAGTAGAAAGTGGAGAGGGGTCAGAAATGAGAAGAGAGAAGCTTTCTAGGGCTTAAGCTTAGTGGTCGTGTCCTATAGTCAGCGTGTGCTCTGATACCAACTTTGTAGCGACCAGACCTCAAATGGCCTGTGCTTCTGTGCACCAGTGTCATCCCTGGATCAATAATGCTGACACGCACAGTACAAACGAAGGATTTATAACAGAGTAGCAATCACACACTTATTACATCGAATAACTCCGAAGAGTTTAAGTATGATAAACATGGCTTAAGGCCATCTAACATCGATAACAGCGGAAGACTTGGAAGATAAGTGAGTCCATCACTCCAGCGGCATCACTGAGTATAAGACCACGACCTAAGGCACCTTACTCGTCGTCTGAAAAGTCTGCAACATGAAACGTTGCAGCCCGAAAACGGGTCAGCACATAGAATATGCTGGCAAAGTAACACATAGAGAGCAATGAACAATAATAATGCTATACTATATGCATATATGGCTGGTGGAAAGCTCTATGGTTACAGTTTTTGCGAAAAGCCAATTTTATCCTACTTCAAAAGGAATAAATTTTATTTAACTATCATGGTGGTTGAAACATTGAGAAGGTACCTCCAACTCAATCCCAATTAAGTATCATCATTAACCCAACAAAATTAATTATAAGTATCACGGTGATGAGATTCAAATGATAATCCAGGTACTAGATACTCAAGTTGTCCATAACCGGGGACACGGCTAATCATGATTAGTTTGTACACTCTGCAGAGGTTTGCGCACTTTTCCCCACAAGACTCGATCGCCTCCGCTTGATTCTCGCACTACATGATGTTTGAGAAACGGATGACCGAGACACAGTCTTTCAGAAACAATCACTCTTTACTCTGGATGGACCGGTACACCTACTTTCCCCTACATCTGCTAGTCCACCTCTTCAAGAGATCCTGTAACCTACTCAGCTATGCTAGAGCCCATAATAGCTTGTGGCTGCACATGGAAGTTTCTAGCATGAATAATCTTATGATCCCTTTGAGCCTGGGTGGCGGACCTTATACATACAGACAACACTGGGTTCTCCAGGTGCCTCAATCCACCCAGATGTGAGTTTTAGTTGCCACCTTAAGTTGAACCATTAATAAACATCTCACATCTGTCATGGATATCACTCAAACCCAATCCACGTCTACGAGCATAGCATGGCAATATAATAGCAACGTAGAAGTAACTCCCAAGGGTTTGATAAAGTAAAACAGGTAATAGGTACTACCTCAACTACTTCCCAGTTCCCACAATTTAATTAGATCCTAATCATGCAAGTGTTTGAGGGAAACAGATCTAATGCAATAAAAACTGGGTATGAACGGGGTATGATCAAAGTGTTACTTGCCTTGCTGATGATCCGCAAAACCTAGCGAGTCGAAGTAACAAGCGGCACACTCCGGGTACTCTATCGCAAACAAACAAGCATACAATCAGTACTCATCTAATGCACAGGTAAAACTCGAATGAAAGATCCAACCAGAAAGGTCAACTTAAGAACTCCGGTTTGCAAAAAGAATCAACTCGAAAGAAGCAACGAAAGTCAAACGGCGAAAGAAAGAAACTTTGTTTGCTAATCTGGATCTAGGTCAAATTTTACTGTAGCAAAAACTTGTTTGAGTAGGTTAAACGGAAAGAGAATTTCGAGACGAAACTCTAGGCGCTTGAATCGCCTGATTCCGATAAACGAGCGAGAAGTTAAACAGAATCGAAGATTCGATCAGAAATCGAATCTGAGAAAATAACGAGAAAATCCGACGAAAAAGAAAAACGGACGAACGGTTAAATAACGGACGTTCGTTAGTCAGAGAAAACCGACGAACGCGTTCGTTAAACGAACGGTTCAGTGAACGCTCGCAAAAATAATAAAACCGAAAAAAACTGATCTAGGGTTTTTTTTAAAACAAAGGGTTTTTTTTACAGAAAACCGGCAACGACGGAAACGGGCGTCGGCAGTAC
>NC_057805.1:289003394-289027210 GCF_018294505.1 Triticum aestivum
GGCGGCGGTGAGGCAAACGGCGGCGGCGGCGAGGGGAGATGCGGGCCGCGGCGGGGCTACTCCGGTGGCGGCGGTGCGAGGAAAAAGGAGAGGGGGGTATTTAAGGAGGGGGGGCGAGGTGGCTTGGGGGAGGGGGCGGGCGAGCGGGAGGCGTGCGGCGGCCGGACTCGGCAAGGGCGGCGGCGGTGCTCCCGTGCGGGAAGAGGAGAGGCGCGAGGCGGGCCGTCGGCTGGGCCTTTGGCCCAGTCGGCGCGCGGGCGTTTTTTTTAAAATAAGTTTCACGGAAAATAATACGTAGAAAAATAAATAAAAATCAGAAAAATATGAAATAAAATTTTTCCCCGTCTAGTTAGAAAATCTAGAATAGGGTGAACATTTTTTTGAATCAAAATAAATATTTTGAAAACATGCAATATTTTTAATGCAATAAAAATTGCAAATAAAATCCAAATAAATTCCAAATAATGATTTTAACATTTTTCCTCCAGTATTTCAATTGTTTTGGAGAAGTCATATTTTCTCCTCTCGTTTATTTAAAATGAAATATTTTTCCGGAGAGAAAATAATTAAAACCAAAATCCTCGTCTTATTATTTGATAAAATCAAATATGAAATTTAAGAAAATCCCCAACTCTCTCCGAGGGTCCTTGAGTTGCTTAGGATTTATCGAGGATTTTGTCAAAATGCAATAAAACATGATATGCAATGATGATCTATGTATAACATACCAAATTGAAAATTTGGGATGTTACAGCTGAGGTAATAGCAGTATAAGCATCATGCAGCTTCAGAACATCCCTCCACCAGAAAGATCCAACATGAGTTGTTGCCTGTGGAACCCCATGATCATAGTAGTTGTTCCATATCAGGGTCACCCAAGGAATATCAACCATGTTATAGAATTTGTGAAGATGCTTGATAAGAAGGCCTTTATTCTGGATGTTCAGATTAAGAACACCTAAACCCCCTTTATCTATGTTAATAGGTTAGTCCCAAAAATAATATAAAAGTGTATAATAAAGCCCAATAATGTCCAAAATAGAATATAATATAGCATGGAGCAATCAAAAATTATAGATACGTTGGAGACGTATCATCGCCGCAGTGCCTGGCCAGCGGTGGGAGTAGTAGGGGGCGGTGTGGCCTCCGCGGCATGACAGTCGGCCATGGGAAGCAGGAGCACGCGGCACGACGGGCACTGGTTTGGGCTGCTGGAGCAACAAGAACACAAGTTGAAGAAGCACTACCACCGTTGGATGGACATCATACGGTCACTGGAGCTAGATTCGTTCATATGGACTAAGTTGACAAAGCCCTCCGTCCCTGTCAACATAGTAGGCCCACAAGTCAGCCTCCCACTATGGAGGGTCCCAGCTAGCAGGGGGTATTCATTTTTTTGTGCGTAATAAGGAGGCACTTCCTTGCGTGCGAAGATATAGCTGGTGGGTCCGACCTGTCAGCGGGGGGAAGGTTTTTTTCGCGAAATGCAGAGGCCCTTCCAATGGGTCCCAGCTGTCAGGTGGAGGAATCATTATTTTGCGCGTCATAAGGAGGCATTTCCTTGCGTGGGGCCGTGGACCCAGCTGTCAGCCTCTCCAATCACAGTCTAGTTACGATGGATGTCGTTCGTTGACCACGTTGACTACTCCACGCCGAGCGCATCCAAGGTGGTGGACGACGGCGAGGCCCCGGACAACAATGAGACAGAGATTGGAAGATGCAGGAGTAGAGTTGCAGACGGAGAGGTGTACGTGGGTTAACTGGTTCTGGTGATGTGTGGTTCGGCAGTCGGTGGAGCAGAACAGAAGGTGTGGAGGGGTGGAGGGATGGCCTGGCCAACGGTGGGGTAGCGCTTCACAGCGGAGCGTGCTAAGTAGAGCTGCTAGCAGCAGGAGGCGGGACCAGGTGGTCCAGGCGGCGCTGGAGGAAGAAGATGAGAAATTAAAGATGGATGTCGGTCGTTGGATGTAAATCCAATGGCTAACGATGTCAGAATCATTTGTTGACTAAGTTGACAACGACTTGCGTTGGCTTCGACCACTTGGCCCACATTTCAGCCTCCAAAAACGTGGCACGTATTCAACCCATATTTTCCGAATTTATAGCCAATTTGATATCTTTTTTTTAGAATTACAGTCCATTGCTGGGCTGGGTGAACAAATAATGTAGCGTCCATGCGGCCCATTTATTTTTCTCCTAAAAACTTACATGCCATTTGCACTTTCTCGAAATACACGATTTTGCTAGGCTGATTCTAATTATAATGTTGGGTTGGGCGCAGCAATGTTATCAAAAAATAAACAGGGCCTGAGCATTTTGTTATAAATATATTTGAATAATAAGTGATTTATTATTACATTGGTCCTTAAATCTTACCAAGCTTTTGTACACAATCACCAGGATTTTCGTTGCCAAAAAAATCCAGTATTTTATTGTTAAGAAATTATTTTTATAAGTTAATAAGATGTGGGATATTGTTTTCTTACATATGTAAGTATCTTTTAAATATATGATGACAATAACAATAATATATAATAGCATATAAAATAATTTAAATATATATAATATAGTTAGAAGGGAAACAAAAGTTGGACCAGGCGTTCCTATTCTTATATAGAAAAATAGAACAGACCTCTGTGTTTTCTTCAAAAAAATACATAAATTGGGCTGCCGATGTTTCATGAACAATAAAACCTCGGATGGGAGGTCCATAGGCCGGTCGATACATGACGGCCCTCAAAAAAATACAAACCGGCATGTCGTGGGCTGTGCATGTTAAAAAAGAAAGCCTACACGGGGCAGCCCAAAAACCAGCGGATACTTGCTGCCCAGTGATAATAAATGATACTACCTGCCAGCTCCACAGCTTCGTTGTGAATTTATCTCCTACGTTGAAGCACCTAAAAAATGTAACTATGTTGACAAACCCGTGGGCCCCAACGTCAGTATAGCATTAGGAGGAAGTTTTTTCGATGAGGCACTTGCTTGCGTACGGCCATAGACCTGGTGGGTCCTGACTGTCCGCCTCTCCACGTACAGTCCTCTCCAGATTCCTCTCGTTTATTCAGCATGTTCACAACGACAGACAGCGGCGCTGCGGCGAGCGCACAAAGGCGCAGGAGGTGATCGGACCATCCAAGGCAGTGCCTTATTTGTAACGAAAGTACTGAACTAGCCCAGTGGCTAGGTGACACTACCCGACAGTTGTTCCGCCCGGGTTCGATTCCACCTGATGCAGGGAAAATATCTCCAAATTTTTTGCCTCTACCATTATTGACATGTGGGTCCCCATTGTCATCTACGCACACCACATCCAACACTTGCCAAAACTTCATCCCTCATTTTCTTTGTTTTTCACACACTCGACATTGTGTGGGCATATTGAAAATAGCATATCTTTTTGACTGTGCATCATATGAATATGTGCTATGCATGAATGTTGATCAACATGATGTTAACTGGCTAGAAGTTCCGTTTTCGACCATGAATAAAACTTCCAACTTGATGTTAACCCTGTTTGAAAAGGCCGTGTTAATATAAATGCTCTGCCTCTGAAAGTTGCAGTTTCTTATCTGAAACTGAACTTGCAGTTTCTTATCTGAAACTGAAACTTGCAGTTTCTTCTCTGAGAATCACATTGTCTGCACTTTTATACTCCTATGAAACTACATTTTTTTAAGTGCTAAAAATAGAAATCTAGAATTCATAAAATACTTCATATGCTCAATACTACAAATCTGAAATTCAAAAGACATTCATATCTGAAAGTACTATCAAAATACACAACACAAAACACAATTCACAACCTGCAAATACTGACAACCCTAAGCTCCTCCTGACAATTCAGAACCTGCCCGACTATTGGACTTGGGGGGGGGTAGTCCCCTCCTATTCCTCGGAGGCAGACAGCCGCCCCGTGAGACGATGTGAATGGCGAGGGAGAGGATGGCGGGGAAGTGTTGTCGGTCCAACTACTTTTCTCCTCTTGCAGCTGGGTTCGATCGACGAAGACTCCACCGGCTCGCTCTGGCACGACACCCTCACAAACGGCACCCTGTAGATGCTCTATCCTTCAATCTCTGGTGGATGCTCCATCTGGGATCGATACTCCCACCACCGATCCCTCACGATCGGATTCGGTGGATCTGTTTGCTCCATGGTCCAGAGGAGCAGCTCTATGTACTCCCGCGTGACTCCCTTCGGGAGTATCGCCGCCTTTTCGCTCTGTTGTAGATATTTGGCCATGGATGTCGCCGTCGCCGCTAGTTGGTCCTTGTTGTCAAACCAAGACTGTATCTCCAACATCCTAGCTAGCTTCACAGGAGCGCCGTCTGCGATCCTCACATATCGGTTGTACTCCTCCATCGATCTACTTATCCACAGCACCTTCACTCGCCGGCGGTGGTTTTTGAATGGAAGAGGAGAGGAGGAGCGCTGGTTTTGGATTAGAATGGGAGAGGAGCGACGCTGGTTTTGGATTGGAACAGGAGAGGAGGGGCGGTGGTTTTGAAATGGAAGACGTGAGGAGCGGCGCCGGATTTAGATTGGAACAGGAGAGGAGCGGCGGTGGTTTAAGAGGAGAGGAGCGGCGCTGGTCTTGGAAGTATTTTTTTGTTTTGTGTATTTTGGTTCAAAGTTTGACCAAATACTGTATTTGACAAGCAAAATGTGAATGCATGTCACCAAAAATTGTATCGTTTGGTTCGTATCTGAATGTACTTTCAAATTATATATTTTTGCGACATATAACATATATTTTATTTGTGAAAATCATGGTCAATTATGACCCAGAATAAAAGGGAGACTAGTTAATGTGGGGTCGCTTTCTTAATTGAACGGTAAATTTATTTTGATTTTGATCCAGTCACAGCGCACCGGCCCTCTCGTCCAATTCTAAATCGTTGTCGCACGCTCCTCTCCCTCTTCTCCATTGCAAAACCACCACCTCTCTCCTCGGACAAGGATCCCCTGACGTAGCCCATCCTGCCATTGAGACACTGACACATGGGTCCCACCAAGCGCGGGGCCCACCTGTCACCGACCGAAAGGTAGGGAAACCTCTCCTCTCCATCATCTCCATTCCAAAACCACCGTCTTGCCTCTCCCTCTTCTCCATTTCAAAACCACCCCCTCTCCTCTCCATCATCTCCATTCCAAAACCACCATCTCGCCTCTCCCTCTTCTCTATTGCAAGACCACCGTCTCTCCTCCCATCTTCCAAAGCTAGCACCGGACCACTCAGAAGGACATCTATGGAGAGGATGCAACAGTGAATCAGGCGGACCGCCGGCGGCGACCAGGCAAAGTTAGCCAGGTTGAAGGAGATCCTTACTTGGTTTGACAATGAGTGGGAGATTTCATGGACGGTGAGGGCCGTGTGGCAATGTATGCGAAAGAGCGAGACGACGATGATGTACTCCTCGGCGGCAGTCACGCCATAGTCCTTCGAGTTCATTGAGTATCTCCTCTGGGCGATTGAGCAGACAGATTCGCCCGAGGTGAAAGTCAGGCGGAGGTGGTGGGCATACAGGTCGAAGGTCGAGCACCCAGAGGATAACGAATCTATCGAGTATGGTGTGCCATTCGTGAGGGTGCAGAGCTAGCCGGAGCCACATGGGTATTCATTCTCCCACCGCAAGAGGAGGTCGGTTGGCGCGACGTCGCTTCCCTGCCATTCTCCGCGGTTCCCTCGACGCTCGCCTCATTTCAACGGTGTCCGTAGGGTTTAAGGTAAGCTTCGCACTAACCTAATCTTCCATCTGCTCATGCTTACAATCAGTGTGACAGCTAATAAAAATCATGCTTACAACCAGTCTCCGAGTACTACGCCAATCACCCTAAAATAGCTATGTACCTTTGGGTCAAAGTTGTGACACTGTGTACAAATAAAGAAAAATAGATTGGTGCTTCTTTCAGAAAAGAGTACACCCCTAGAAAACTGCCAATATAAGCTACTAGTATTTTTTTGAAGTCTAAGCTACTAGTATTTGGTTAGAGGATTTGCTGCCAAGAAAGATCCGTCCACAGTGAGCGCCACACATCCCACTGATGGTGGTGGATGCCAATGCTTAGATGGAGCAGGGTTGGTGTCCGTAATTTTTACTTGGCACCTCACACTCTGCATATATGCCGGTTCAATCTGTACATTTGCGCAGTTCCACCAAAATGCAGCTGAATAACCCTGTTTGCACAGATGATGAAAAGCCGTGATTACATTATAGTGGCACTAGTTGATGAAACATACACTAATAAATAGAAGAAAATATTGCGCTACTATCATAGTATGCCATGTTGCGAGGGCGAGATGGGCCCTGCGACGCCTAATACTGGAAATCCACCCAAGTCTCCCTGATATACCTTCTCCTAGTGATGAACATCAGTGTACTGCGGTAGTACAAGGAGGGGCCTTGATACATTCGAATCTCTATTTTTGTGCAGATCAACTAAAATTAAGCACCCCATTGCAGAAACGCTTAAACACTAACAATGGGACTAGTGGATGAAACATATACTAACAAAGAGAAGCACTTTCTTTATCTAATTGGAAATGAAATGATAGAGAGGACACTCGCTCTATTTTAACTGTATTATTACTTCATTTTATCAGCGGCACTAGGGTCGAGCAGGTGGCAAACGAGGTGTACCGTGCGTTGCAAGGATGGAGGCCGGGGGTGCTTTGACTGGGATGCTGAAGCTGGCTCTTTCAGTCCCTATCTTCCCCTCTGATGTTTCTTTGGTAGCATTTGGGTTGTAATCCAAACTTGGTCGAGCTGGTGCTGCGTCCCCTACCTTCCTAGCTTATGTGGCGAACTTGTCTCCTGCTAGTACTCAGTCCGTTCTAGTAGTAGTTGCATAACTGCCCGTTTACACTGAGATGTTGTCGGATAATGGTTCTCTATGGTTGGATTTCTTTAACAAAATCGGAGGAAACCCCCTCTTTCGATATATAAAAAAAGTCAGTGCCAAAACATTTCCTCAAATTAATAGTGCCACGAGATTAAGGTGCAAAATAATAACATTACAACTTTATCATGGCAGTGCCAAAACAGTAGCACAAGAGCAGACTCAACATACATGTCGGTGGGAAACGACACCTATGGGATCACAAGAATCCCTACTACGGTTGCCGGGGCGCGGGGTTGTGAGAAGAGCAGGATTAGCAGTCAACACAAGGATCGTTTACCCAGGTTCGGGCCGCGAGGATGCATATACCCTAGTCCTGCTATGGTGTGTATTTGAGAGAGTTCTTGAGCTCTCGAACTAGCTACCGTGGCTGCGTAGTCCAAAAGAGCCGAATCCCCCTCCAGTATGCCAAGGGCATCCTTTTATAGTCGAAAGGGGCTGCCGTAGTGGCACACAGGAGGTGGAAAGGCCTACAGTGCTGCGAGCTTATCGCTCGTGTTACATTAGAAGAAGCATTTAATGTGTAGCCTAGGTGTCCCTTAGCTTTATTGGGGACGGGAACGAGGCCCGTCCCGTCCATTGCCGCCTCGGCTTGCTTCGACACGCGCCCAGGCTAGCGGTGCATGCGGCGCCATGTAGGCAGGCAGGCAGCTGAGGTGGCGCGGTGGTAGGGTCTTCACGAAGATCTGCATGCCACCACGCAGGTGCTTGCTGAGTTGGCGTAGAGGCCGCCCGTCGCCATGCAGGTGCCTGCCCAGCTGGTTGAGCTAGCAGCTACTTGGGGACGGCGGTGGAGTCTTGGTCGTCGCGGGCCTGGCTGTGGCCCCGCTAACGCCCTCGGCAAGGGTCTTTCCGTGGCGTTGCAGTCGTCCCCGGCAAGGCGCTTGCCGGGGGTCTTGGGGATCTCCTCGGCAAGGATCCCGCCGAGGGTCGCCGTCTTCTGGTTCTCATCTGATCTCATATCTCTATGGTCTTGACAAAGATTTGCATGCTACCACGGAGGTGCCTCCCGAGCCCTAGTTCCAATGTGTTTGGTTGAGTTGGAAGCCGTGGGCTCATGGGTGGCTCGCTCTATTAGCATCGGGCAAGTTGCCCCAGCAAGGCTCTTGCCGGGGCCGCGGAGGGCCTTGCCGGGGGATTCCACCTCGCCCTCTCGCTCTTTGGTATCTTTGGTCTTAGCGTTGCCTTGGCCATCTTGTGCTTTAGCTTCTCTCCGGCTCCCTTGCTCTACCCTGCTTAGTGTGGCAGTGGCGCGCGGCTCCGACTGTCCATGCACAAGTAAAGGGGTACAAAGGTGTGCCCCTACTTTTGTACACCGACAGGAGCCCCCGGGCCTGGGCCACACATAAGCGCGACACATTGTTGGGCTAGGCCCAGAACGGTGCACGGGCAGGCGGGGCAGATTTTCACCGCAGTAACTCTTCGTCCGCTACGTTTCCCCACGACCAGCGTTGAACGCGCATCATGGAGGATCGTGCGTGACGTGGGGGGTATGCGTGGGGCGGTTCTCGCATGCATGCGTCACATCGCAGTTAATGGGAAAGGAGGCGACACGCGCCTTCCCCGTAAAAAGGAATAACCGCGGGCGCACTGCTCACTTTACCCCCTTCCCTGCGTCTTCTCCAATCTCAGAGCCGCCGCCCCCTTTCTTCCTCCTTCTTGAGTTCTTGCCTTCGCTTGCCGCCGCTGCGTCTCCGCCGTCTTCTGTCTCTTGCTCCCCCTAGTCGCTATGGCGCCCAAATCCACCAAGGGCAAGGGAGTGGCCAAGGACGCTGGAGCGACGGAACCGCTGGAGAGTGCATTGGGGCGCAGCTGACACAGCTCGCCTACTTCCCCTCGACGGTCGACGTGTTCGAGCTCTGGTTCACGCCGGCAAGGTGAAGGAGCTGGAGCAAAGGCACATGGAGACGCTTGATGCCCAGGCTCTGGTTCACGCCGGCAAGGTGAAGGAGCTGGAAGTGGAGCGGGATGGGCTGAAGGAGCAGGCCCTAAACCTGTCCCAGGAGAAGGACACGCTCAACGGCGCCCTGACGAAGGCGCAGGGCGCGGCCGTCAGCAGGGCCGGGGAGCTCTCTAAGGCCAACAACTCCATCAAAGACCTCAAGCTGAAGCTGGAGGGCCTCGAGGAGATGCTCTCAGAGGCCAAGACTCGGGAGGAGACCCTGGCCAAGGATCTGGAGGCCGAGAAGCTGCAGCGGAGGAACGAAGCCGCCAGCCACAAGGATTTCGTGGAGGGCGAGAATCGCTGGATCAACCGCCTTGAGGACGTCGCCGGCAGGATCACCACGCAGCTAGCTACCATGGGGATGCCAAATGTGAGGTACGCCCCAGAGCGCAGCGGGACTACCAACGCCAAGCTGACCCTGTTCTTCGAGGGTGTTCTCGGGGCCCTGGAGCAGTTCCATTCCAATAGGGCGGCTTTGCTGGCCGACGAGAACCGAAGGCTTTGCCGGGGTGCCATGACCAAGGTCCTCACCAAGGTGGCGTACTAGAACCCCACCCTTGACTTCGACGCCGCGCTGGAGAGCTTGCCGGAGGGCACTGACCTCGCGCCGCTCAAGGAGTGTATCGAGCCCATCATCAGCCTCATCGACGGAATTCAAAGGGTGGAGGGCCAGCGCCGGGATTAGGCACCCCGTTTCTTATCGCCGCTGCAGGTTCATGACGAAGACAATTTCTATCTTTAGTTAGAACCGCGGCAACAATTTGATGTAATATAACTCTGCAGTACTCTTGATACAATGCATGTTATTTTCCTGTTTGATTTCCCTTTGTATGTCCACCCTACGTTAACCAAGTAGGCTTGCTGGCGCGTAAAACCAGGGCGGCGTCTTGAGGACGGATCCCCATTGGCCTGCCGGGTGCACTTCCTGCCGGGCAAACCACCCCACCGCCCTTAACGCGGCCGCTCGACCTGTCGAGCTTGACTCGAGTCAGAATCGAGAGTGTTGCCTAGTGCGGAAGGCTACCCTGCCACCCTCGACGCGGCCGCTTGAGCTGTTGAGCGGACTCGAAACAGAACAAGGGCGTTGCCAATTGCGGAAGGGCCCCTTTACGTGCGGGTTTTCCATACATAGGCAGGATCTCCGAGGACAATAAACTCATGCATAAAAGGAAATTGCTCAAGGCTCTAGATGACTTAGCTTTTCCGTTGCTGCGTTGGCGTCCTTCGCGCTTGCAGGCGGCGTAGTTTTCTCCTGGTCGTCTTCTTCCTTAGAGGCCATGGCGATGAAGAAGTGCTAGGCTAACTACTAGACCAGATTCTCACAATTGCGCCCCCTACCTGGCGCGCCAAAGATGTCGGTGGGAAACGACACCTATGGGATCACAAGAATCCCTACTACGGTTGCCGGGGCGCGGGGTTGTGAGAAGAGCAGGATTAGCAGTCAACACAAGAATCGTTTACCCAGGTTCGGGCCGCGAGGATGCATAATACCCTAGCCCTGCTTTGGTGTGTATTTGAGAGAGTTCTCGAGCTCTCGAACTAGCTACCGTGGCTGCGTAGTCCAAAAGAGCCGAATCCCCCTCCAGTATGCCAAGGGCCTACTTTTATAGTCGAAAGGGGCCGCCACAGTGGCACACAGGAGGTGGAAAGGCCTACAGTGCTGCGAGCTTATCGCTCGTGTTACAGGACAAGACGCATTTAATGCATAGCCTAGGTGTCCCTTAGCTTTATTGGGGACGGGAACGAGGCCCGTCCCGTCCGTTGCCGCCTCGCCTTGCTTCGACACGCGCCCAGGCCAGAGGTGCATGCGGCGCCATGTAGGCAGGCAGGCAGCTGAGTGGTGCGGTGGTAGGGTCTTCACGAAGATCTGCATGCCACCACGCAGGTGCTTGCTGAGTTGGCGTAGAGGCCGCCCGTCGCCACGCAGGTGCCTGCCCAACTGGTTGAGCTAGCAGCTGCTTGGGGACGGCGGTGGAGTCTTGGTCGACGCGGGCCTGGCTGTGGCCCCGCTGACGCCCTCGGCAAGGGTCTTGCCATGGCGTTGCAGTCGTCCCCGGCAAGGTGCTTGCCGGGGGTCTTATGGATCTCCTCGGCAAGGATCCCGCCGAGGGTCGCCGTCTTCTGGTTCTCTTCTGATCTCATATCTCTATGGTCTTGACAAAGATTTGCATGCTACCATGGAGGTGCCTCCCGAGCCCTAGTTCCAATGTGGTTGGTTGAGTTGGAACCCGTGGGCTCAAGGGTGGCTCGCTCTGTTAGCATCGGGCAAGTTGCCCCGGCAAGGCTCTTACCGGGGCCGCGGAGGCTGCCCCGGCAAGGGCCTCGCCGGGGGAATCCACCTCGCCCTCTCGCTCTTTGGTATCTTTGGTCTTGGCGTTGCCTTGGCCATCATTTGCTTCGGCTTCTTTCCGGCTCCCTTCCTCTGCCCTGCTTAGTGTGGCCGTGGCGCGCGGCTCCGACTGCCCGTGCACAAGTAAAGGGGTACAAAGGTGTGCCCCTACTTTGTACACCGACAATGCAGGATCTTTGGAAAACAGTCAGACCAAAAAGGAACATACCTCGTGATGGGAACCATGTCTGCAGTCAACGCCATCGTAGAAGGGATGACACCAGTCACAAAGATGGATGATTCAATTCTTGGGACCTTTTGGTGCAGTTTACCAAAAATGAAGCAATGTCCCATGAGCTAGTAGCTTCTTCTTCATTTTGTTTAAGAAAAGGGCTCCAGCCCCGGTTCCATTTCCATCAGAAAACGAAACCCACCGAGCTCTTCTTCATTAGTTGCAGTAAAATTGAGCAACATCAAGGTTGGTTGTGAAGCTCCTGGAATTTCAACTATAATTTGGATATCATTTGTCCAGTTCAATTAAGATCAAGCATGAAATGTATGTCTCTGTTTGCACAAAAAAGGTGGAAAGGAGGGTGACAAACAAGTGATGAAACATACCTCAAATGAAAAGAAGCATGTTCCTTATCTGAATGGCAATCCTACAAGGACAGTAGCAATTTCTAAAGCAGCAGCATTGCTAGATATTAGTGTGGACATTAGGATTAACTATGACAACTGTTAAATACGACTCTACTTTAATGGTGCCATTGCTTCATTTTACCAGCAACATTGGTTTAACATGTCCTTACTTTTAGCAGTGCGACTGCTACATTTTACTAGTGGCATTACATAAGAGTGGCTCGGGGAAACAAACATGAGAACAGAATATCTGGGTTGGTCCCGTTTTTGTTCAGTATAGCCACCATATACTACGTGAGGCTAGCAAATCTAGTGCTGGACTTACTCTATTGACTTGTCCCCCAGTCCCCACTTTCTTTCCTTTTTCAACCAATAGATCGGGTTTATATTGAGTTTGAACTACGTTTCCCTTTATTTCCCTATTAGACTTAGAGACCAGTTGGATAGCCAGTCTCTGCTACTTTTCGCCCCCATTATTTCCTTTTCGACCAAGTCCTAGATTCAGGTAACAAATCTCCCCCACCCCCACCCCCTTTCTTCCTTGTTTGAACCAAGTAGTACTAGATTCGAGTGCATGAACTAGTTTTACCTCTTAACAGTAAAAATTTAGGTGGCTTTCGAACAGCCAATAGATCCTATCTACGAGGGGGCTTGGGAAATAGTAAAAGATACAAATGCAGCGACGTCAGGAGCTCAGGAAGTAGTGCAAGGCCGGTTTCGAAGGAAGTTATACCTGAGGGTCGCCGGGATGTCGCTAGGTGGGCGGCGGGAGGCCGGATCTGCCCACACTATGGCAGCGAGGAAGAAGGGGTCGGAGGCCCTCCCTAGCCAGCGGTGCTTGGGAGACAACGGCAAAGCATGCTGATCGGGACGCGCCGACAGTGGGCAAGAGCCATCACCGAGGACGACCGCGTGAACGTTGCACCTTCTCACCTTCCCTGGCGGAGAGGATACGGCTGGATCTGTGACCAGCGGTGAGCAGAGAGAGAGAGAGTGTGGCCTCCACTGTCGTGTTTAGATCTTGAGAGGACGAGACAGTGTGAAGAGAGCAACACTAGCAAGAAAGCGGGGAAGCTCCTGCTTATATAGTGGAGTACTACTAGTTTTCTTTTGTCTACCGGAGCCGGCTTGACCTCGTCAATGACTGTCTTCACGCACGTGCCCCGGAGGCGCAGTTGTCCTCATTTTGAGCTAAAGCACCAGATTATAACATGACAATAAACCATAACCTCACTGCCCAAAGGAGACAACATGAATCCGGATGGACAAACTAGACGAGGATCAAAGCTCAAATAAAAGATAAACTCGTAGAAAAGGGGTCCATCGATAGATGCACTAAGTAACATAGCTGGCTTGACATAGATGGTAGCTGAGTAGTCTTCATGGATGTGGCCCCCATGACTAGCGCCTTGGAGGAACTCAGTTGTCGCTGTTTAACCCTCACAATGATTCGAAGCACGTGACACCTAATTTTGCGAGATGACAAGAAACTTTTTTTAGATTTCTCACCAGAACTACAGCCCTGCACAACACAGCCTGCACGATATGTAGACGATAGCCAATCTAGGCGTGTCTGCTGGAGTCTAGTCACATGCATGGACGAACTGATTTTCCGTGTCATGCAGGGATCGTCCAGGCACCAACGCCTGTACAACACTTCTCTAGTACTATCGCTCGTCTCTCTCTTCTATTAACTCACCCGACTTGCGAGGCCGGGGAGAGTGCCTATGGTCGGTTCTCAATTGCGGTCCCACATGTGTGTGCAAACGCAATATGATGCGCGTTCCATTCGGAGAGCGGCGTGCCAGACCGACCGACCGTCTGGGGTGCGACGCGAACACGATGGGCGTGCTGTACGCCGTAAATGTGTACCGCCATTTTCTTGAGGCTTTGCTCCATGGCGCAATCCATGGATACAAAATTAGTATACTGTACTATTTAAAAGTCGAGGGCGGGGCTTTTCCCGCGTGGTAGGCGGGGAAGTTCCGCCTAGTCGGTTCGACGGAGATGCGAGAAGATGAGGGAGTAGGCTGCTGCAAATGTAGGGCTGTGTGATTTGACAGCGTGTTACTACTGGACAGGTGGGGCCCGGTGATATGACTTGCCATTATCATTTTAACCGCGGCGCTACGACCGGCATGAGTGTCCCGATTCCTGACCAACTCCATACAGGTGCCTCTACTGATGCTCCACCATGTAGAGGCTGGCTCTTGCTTGAGAGCCCACTCCTCCAATTTTTCCTTGCCTCTTTCCCCCACATATGCAAAAATGCCATGTAAAGCGAGCTTATAGCCCACTATTGTACTTGATCCTACAGGTGCTAAGCCTGCCACATAGGCATAAAGTATGATGTGGCAGGTTAATTAAGAAGAGAGAGACTAGTTTGGTGACCCCAGGAAGAAACGGTGCTAAGCGCGTGTACCTAGATGAAGCAAACTTAGCAACAAAAAACTAAGGACCTATGCATTGGGGACTTGAGTTGCTAAGCCATTTAATGCCCATAGCACCTCATCTAAGCACCATTTCATTGAAAGAGGTCACTCCTTGGCAAATGCAATAAATACTACGAAGAAAGAGATAGAGAGAAGTGAAAAAATACTCTTATAGCCAACCTTATAGCTAACCTTGTTGTAGTATGAGTGACTAAGTGATGACTATGTATGACATGCCAACATCAGATAGCCTAACGCACCATGTTAAATCTCCAAGGGCGCGACCGCGCAAGCGAGGCGACGGTCGTGGTAGGGCGACCATGATATGGGCTGCTGGCAGCCCTTGGATCTGAGATCGAACGGTCGCATGCTAAGTTGCTAAAAAAAATCAGAATAACCCTCTAGGATAGGATATTCACCGATAGGTCTAGAATCACGCCATGCAACCGTTCGATCTCAGATCCAAGGGCACTCGAAAGCTTCATATCACTTGTAATTTTCCCGACGCTTGACATGACATCGAAAGCCATTTAATTGGACGTCAAGTAGACATGACATCTAATTGGGCCCCCATAGTACTGTGCATGAATCCATTTATGCACCAGGCAAGCCACTACCCTGCCGTTCGCATGCCCCACTCAGCATTTTTACAAAAACTGCTGGCAGTTCTCGCTCGTACTCGTCCCCGGATTTCCTTTAATATTACGGCAGTTCGCTCCTAGTCATCTCGTCCTTTCACATTACGGCAGTTCCACTAATCCTAACCCTCCTCCCAAATCCATGGCGTCCCAAATCTCCATGATCGGCGGTGAGTACAAGGTTAGAACCATCACCCGTGATAAGTTCGACGTCATCTACACCCTTTCTTCCGCAACGGTGAAAGGATGCCTTGCTTGCTTCAGAAACATGTTCGAAAACTCAAATAATGAGTGGGTCGCTGGGCTAGATGTTGAGTACACCACAGTCCTGGGAAGCGAGAAGAATCTAAAGGAGGCTGAGAAGAAGAAGCCCGCCGTGATCCAGGTTTGCGTGCATGACTTATGCTTGGTCTACCACATATGCCATGCCGATGTTGAGTGCGAGGAATTTAAGAAGTTCCTCAAGAGCGGACTAGTCAAATTCGTTACTGTAGACTTTTGGAACGTCAAGGAAATCCTGGGTCGGATAGGCCTCGTTGTAGGCAACCCCATTGACCTCCAGAAGAAACGGTTGGTGCCCTCCCGTGATCAGCCTTCAATGCTGACCCTGGCAGGAGCCATGGTTCATCCTTCATACGGTACACTAAAGAAACCTCCGTTCAACTTTCATCATGCACGGGAGTGGAATGTACTAGATATAGACCACATCCACTACGCTGCAATGGATGGATACCTTTGTTTGAACATCTACAAGGGTTGGATGAAGAGCAAGGTCCAAGTGTGCGGTTCAAGCAAAGAAGTATCGCCCAAGAGGAAGAGGGACAATGACGAAGTCGAGCACGTGGACGAGGAGTCTGAGTAAGGTGGCAATGTCGTTGCTCATGGTGGTTCTAATGCAGTGTCTACCGGATTAGTTACTTAGTTTAATTCAGGTGTGCTTAGTTTTATTTGAGCGGTGTGTTGTGCTGAGCCCCCAGCAGAACTATGTTATGTTCCTTCTCGTTACTTTAACTCTTCAGTACGTACATACTAGTATTTCTTACAATTCATCTTTTAGTTGGTATAGTACTACCACTCATTTCTTCACATTATATACGTACAATATAGGGCCAACATCATATAGCCAGCAGTTTAGTTGTCAAAGAATTTCAGGGTGCTTAGTTTTATTTGAGAGGTGTGTTGTGCTGGACACCATTATTGTGACTCAAATCTCTTTGGCCATTTTATAATGACATAAGTACCGATGGACCAACATGCCAGCTCTCCCACTATCTCACTACAGTAAAATAAAGTGTGGGGCCTACTTGATCCCAACATCGTTCTTATTTTTCTATAAAATTATTCGCTTGGTTAGTCCTAACAAGTGGGGCCACACTTATCATTGTGAGAATCGGCTTATTTTTTCATATAACATGTCAACGGGTTTGACGTGAAAATAACAATGTCTAATGGCGTTTTTGAGCAAACATCTAACTTAACGATGGCCTTTTTGAGATATCTAATTGCATTTTTGAGCAGGCATCTCATGGATCGATGGCATTTTTGAGTAGTTGTAGCTTCTAATGGCAAAACTGAGTAGTGATACACAACTAGTGGCATAAAAAATAAGAACCCAAGAATTAAATTGGTATGCTAATTTCTTTAATATAATTTAGGACCCCATTTAAGCACGTACTAGCTTTATTAATAGTACTATATGCATAATTTGGCGACGCCTGCTCTCTATATGTACCACCTTTTTCTTTAATTTCATCTTGTTAGTTTTCCTCCATGGTGCAATCCATCGATACTACTGTACAAAAGTATACATTTTTTAAAAGGCTAGAGGGAGGGGCAGTCTAGCTTGGTCGTCGGTTTGAAAAGAGGCTAGGGCCTTTGTGATTTGACAGCTCATTACTGCTGGAAGGCGGGGCCTTGTGATTTGACTGCTTGTATAAATGTGGCGACGACCTGAGGAGGAGCAAAGAACCGTGCGGTATACTCAAGTTTTCCACTGGAGTACGACGGAGGAGCACGAAACACGGCAGCCCAGTGCCATATCCTCTACTCTCTACTCTTATTATAAATTACTAGCATGAGGCATTGTTCTATTGGAGATAAAGAATGATCTAATTTACTAGTCATCTCATTTTTAGCATTGTTCTATTCATGCCTCGCAGAGAAGGTGACACGTGCGGCGAAACACCCAAAGCAAAAGAAGAAACACAGGAGCAAAAGAAGAAGGAAGATTATCACCCCAAATAAAGAAGGAAGACGCGCACACAAGTCTGGGGCGCTGCTCTCACTACATGAAGGGTTGCTGGCCGCGGAGTCGTAACTGCTTCTTCATCCCCTCCACGACCTCCATCTCCTTGCACGTCTCCTCCGCCATCTTCTTCATTGTGTCCATGATGCGGTATTTCTTGACGCGAGCCTTCACCATCTGTTCCACGGCCGTATTACGTACCTTGACAGCAGCCGGGTGCTCGATGCGGAGCTTCGCCAACTCATCCTTCTGTTCCATGACGAGGTCCTGCAACATCTTCATCGAGGAACTACTATTCTCATGCAGCTTCTTCCAACCGGCGTTCTCCTCCTTCAGCAGGTCGAGCTCGTGGCAGAGCTTCGCCTTGTCCTCCTGAAGTTGCAGGATTTCGCCGGTCGCCTTCTTCTCCGAGGCAATGCTCTTCTTCAGCAGCATCACCAAGCCGGCGGTCAACTCCCCCTGCTCATTGAGCTCAGCGGGCATGTCGTCGAGGCTCTCCTTCAGCAGCTCCACCAAGCCGTGGATGAACTCATTCTGCTTATTGCGGTGCTTATTGAGCTGATCGGGCATGCCGTCGAGGGATAACGACTCTAGCGCCACCAGCTCGGCATGTTCGCCTCCGCGGCTAGGGCACTCCTGGGAGCCATCGCCTGCCCGTGAGAGATCTTTCGAGGTCTCTGCGTGGCGGCGAGCCCTCTCTTTTTTTCTGCAGCCTTGGTTGTCGCTTCCTTGTTACGAGTAGTTCGGATAGTTCTCGACCTAGAGCTCTGCACACCGGCCATGGCAAGGACGAACGAACAAGGAGGACTTATGTGGAGGAAGGTAGAGTAATTTTCGGTTAGGTAGTTCCCCCTTTTATAACCTAAGTACTAGCACTAGTACTAAAATCTGCATAGTGGGAACACGTTCAGGTTTGGTACGTACTGGTAGGCGTGAGCAGGCTTGCACTTAATTGTAGCACTAGTACTTTGCAATGTGATGGGAACAAGGTAAAGATTAATTGATGGTTTTGGTTTCGAGGCCCGAAACGGCTCCCGATGAGTTTAGTGGAACATTAGTTTCAAGTACTCCCAATGAGTTTAGTAGAACATAAAATGTTTAACATAAAAAATATATCATTAAAAAATAGAATATTTGAAGTTTGTAATGATATATTTTTCGTAATGTATTGCTCTTATTAAGTTGGTCAAATTAACGACCTAGGTACACGTGCAAGACTTGTAAACTGAGATAGAGGTAGTACTACACTGCTCAAATGCAGTCGCAGAAGTCAGTGATATAACTGGTCGTACATGTCAGACCAAGCCGATGCGTGTCCCTTCGGTGAGACGCGGGTCCGATCGACCGTCTGTTGGTGCGACCGACCGTAAAGTACTTATGCGATGGAGACTTCTCGTTGTGGCTTCGATTGATTGTCACGACCAAGCATTCTAAAACTAGTGATAAATCAATTACCATCTTTTTCCAAATGACCAAGTATTTTTTACAGGAAAACAATACATATAGATGGAGTGATTGTCAAGGTTGCAAACAGACATAGCGTTGCAAGTTCACTGCAGCAGCAACCGCCTCGGTCACTGCATCGCTGGCAGGGAAGGAGGGCAGCTCACCTCGCCTACGATGCATGCCCAGCGGCGCCGCCGCAACTGGTCTCGGGATTTGGCTTCTCCTACTGCCCATTTGAACAGTTGCACCGGCTGCTGATGCCATTTCGCAGGCATGCGCGTTCTTTCCTCCGCAGTCGACTCCGTGAATATGATCTCTGCCATTAGCCCTAGCTCGAAATCAACATGACGCTGCCGGATGCTGACATCCCTCAGCATCTCTCCCCTAAGATCGACTTGCGCCTCCGCCTTGTGCTGCGCCAGGCGCAACTCCTTGGAACTTCTCTCCAATCGATGCGATGCTTCCTCGATCCGATTTGCCCTTGCTGCCCACCACCTGAAACGCAGCCCTGGCATGTCCTCCGGCGCCACCGATCTGTGATTCCAGAGCAATGGATCCCCTCTAAAACACATGTGGGTTTCGCTCAAAGGCGGCAGTGCTGCGGACCGCAGCGAGAGGGCAGCCCGCGGGATCCTGGGATCTAAGGGATTATCCATGGCGGGATCCTCCATGGCGGGATCCGTTGGGCGAGGCGGGGAGGCGAGCCTAGGCGTTGGGAGAGCCCTACGAGGCTAAGATAAAGATAGTACTACTCCACTCCGTCCTTATTTAAATACAAAGGCCACCAACAGTAGCCCTGGCAAAAATTGATCATGCTGCCTGCGTCCTGGTTTATTGGCCCCCTTTTTTGTGCCACTTTTTACGACATGCATAAATATTATGTTACTTACAAATATGGTCAAAAATTGGCACAAAATACGAAGGAGACCAATGGAAGTACTGGCACCCCGTGATTTAACTACTCGCATGCGCGCAGTGGAGTAGTAATGTCTTTCTTCCGCCCTCACGTCCACTCAATTTGCATGCGCTGTATTAATTGACCATCCATGAAATGAAGGACTTTACACGCGTCAAATTATCACATGGGGTGGATCTTTGTAAAAAAATGCATCGCCCCGTGTACCCGCGTGTGCGTGCGAGGGAATGAGTGCGTGCGTGGCGTGCGTTCACATCTTCGCTTCGTGCATGTACCGCCAGTGTGGCTCAGAGAGGACGAGTACATTCTTCTGGAAGCAGCAGCACGTCACTGTGATCAATCCACACAAGGAGGTCGCGACAACGCCTCCACATGTGCCACGTAGCTTCATGAATTGTAAGAGAGACAGTGTGTAGCATGCCATTGGAATTCTAATTTACGTGTTTGCACATACTCGAAGTACTAGTAAGGTACACGTGCATTGCACGCATCAGATTTGGCAACCAAATTATGAATAAATACCACACTATAGCATGTAAGCTCTGAGTCATATATGCCTGATGTAGACCTTCGATTAATTTTTATAGTTCATATCATTCAAAATAAATTAATTTTTATAAAAAAAAAGATAGGGCCTCTTTGATTCGTAGGATTTCCACAATGCGGGAATAGGAAAAACATGGGATTAGAGTGGAATGTCGTCTTGAATCCTACAGGATTGTACGAGTGTTTGATTGTGCATAGAAAAAACACAGGATTCTTTCAAAGTGGTTTGAGTGATGGGGATGTTTCCTATGAAATCTAGTGCAAATGAATCCTATGGAAAAATTTCTATGGTTTACAAACCTACGAATCAAACAACCAAGATAGGAAAAATTCCTAAGGATTAGAATCCTCCAAAATTCCTTTGAGAATCCTTTGAATCAAAGAAGCCCTTAATCTATTTTATGATTCATGGAATTGTGCATTGTAAAGCATAAAGTAGAAACAAATAACGGCAATTCAACTAGAAAAAAGTTTGGGCAGTTATGATACGTCAGATTCTAGAACAAAGGAGAAGCACTTGTGTTTTGAAGTTTGTGCATTATGCTTAAGTTCAACCATGGAGTCTGCTAGATTGTACATGTGGCAAAATCCGGTGGGGGGAAAGAAGATGGTGCGAGGGGCCAAGTGGAGGGAGACTATGAAGGAGTGCACAAGTGCGAGATCGATATTTGAAGAGAGGGGGCGAGAACATGCGCTGTTGCGCGCAGTTGCGGAGCCATGATAAAAAATGAGCTAGGGGGGCCAGCATGGCTAATCCTTTACGAGGAGGGCCAATTCACCAACTTAAACCATTTTACCAGCAATTGTCTAATGATCACATTCATATTAGCCTCGATATATAGTGATGTTAGGGGGGCAGGGCCCTTGCTGCCCCCTGTCTTCGCCACTGTGCGCGCGTCTGAGAGATGAAGCCGAGGCATGGATGATGAGAGGGGGACGTTGGATATATAATTAATGTGGGTGTATTAGCTATGTAATCCTATATAGAGAGGTATAGATTGATCGATGTGGACGTGGGAAAGAGGGTGAGACCTCACTAGATATATAGATTGATCGGTTTATGTGGAAAACTGTGAAAGACCTAGCTATATATACACACACATAGAGGAACATCGATCGTTGCGCATGCACATGAGAGATTAATAATGCCCGATATTATGTGGAGGGGGAGGTGTGTGTGTGTGTGCATACATGGGAGACCAACCTGAAGAAAAAGATTGCATGTGTGTGATGGTTAATGTCGACTGGTACTGTGTGTGCATGCATGCACGAGAGAAAGTTAATGATACAATTATAAAGAGAAGATGACTGTGTGGGTGTAAAAGACTAGGTGATGTCATAATCAATGTAAAATAGAATTCAAATATTTGAATAAGAGATCATGATGTTTGAAAGCCATGCATGCAAGAATATAACTGAGATATGGGTGGTGTGGTTTGGAAACGAGCATGTTGTACTGTATACACACTGAACAAGGTTAGACTGATTTTGTATTTGAGATATCGATGGCAGACATCGTTTGGCCACATTGCATCCGTGCATGGATACACTATTCTAATTGGAGATGATGGGTGGCTTTCGCATCACATATCTATATCTATACCCCTATATATATATATTATATTTTATATTTTTTATATAGTGTGCGGATAACTTTAACTTTGAAAGATGGTCATTGGATGAGGCCAATCCGATGGTGTAGAGATGGCAAATTTGACCACAACTGGCCGTTGGATATCATCTAGATTCCACCAAATTTTGCCACATGTACAATCTAGAAGACTCCATGGTTGAACTTAAGCATAATGCACAAATCTCAAAACACAATCACTTCTTCTTTGTTCTAGAATCTTCCATATCAGAATTGCCCAAATGTTTTTCTACATGATTTGCCATTATTTGTTTTTACTTTATGCCTTACAACGCACAATTCTATGAATCTTAAAATAGATTAGCTTTCTTATAAAAACTAGATGATTTTGAATGAAATGAACTATAAGAATTTAAGAAACATCTACATCATGCATATATGACTCAAAGCTTACATGCTATAATGTGGTATTTATTCATAATTTGGTTGCCAAATCTCATGCATGCAATGGACGTGTACCTTACTAGTCTAAATGGTGTTTGTGTGTGTGTTGTTCTTGTTAAACACATTGTACGTAGTATATCATACATGGTTTAGATTCTGAATATCTAGCTAGAGTATACATGTACTATTATTTGAGTTCAACATTAAATCTATACATATATTTGAATTTGAGATCGTATGTACATGTAGTTCGTATTTATATAGGAATTTACTTCTCCTATATTCATGTCATGTGTTGTGAAGATGATATTTAGATGGTTGTATAACTAGCCCGAGTACAATCCCATTCAAACAGGGAAAATGTACTCAAATTTAGTCCATATGCTAGACAACACACATTCTTTTTTTATTGTTGAGGGATGTGCAAATTGTTTTGGTACTGTACACGTTATATTTGTTGTCCTGATTTTTTTTGTTTTTTTGCTGTATTTGAATGCATTTCTAGTGATATAGTAAAACAGGACATAGCTCTCTCTAGTGATAAGGTGCGAATTGTCTTTTTTTGGGTATACGTTAAGCTTGTCCTCCCGAAATTTCAAGCCAGGCCTTGTTATGCCGAAATTTCAAGCTAGCGTCTCTGTCTATCGTGCTGCGAAACTCCCGCCTCTTCAACCCGCGCCTTGTTACCCCGAAATATTTAAGATATATCTTTGTCTTGTTGTGCTCCGACAACTCCCTCCATCTTAATCCGCGCCTTGCTATTCCAAAATTACAACGCTCGCGAAAACTCCCACCTCCTGTGAAATCCCGACACGTGAAATGCCCGTGACACCCCTGAACCAAAAGAACCGCCTAGCTCAAATCAGTGGGGGTAATTTCATAACTTACCCCACATTTCGGACAAGTGCGTCCCTAAGCCATGGTTCACCACTCCCATCCCATCCGCCCACCCATTCGTACCCCGAGGCCGCGAAAACCCGTGAAGCCCCACACCCTCCTCCGTCCGCCACACAGTCGGAGCCTCTTCCCTGATGACATCGTCCACAGCAACACCTCGACGTCCCTCATCCACCGTACCAGATGAGGATCCTTCATTGATCTCGTCGTCCCGCCAGTTCAGCTACCCCGTCCCCACCTCTAAGGAGCTGCCCCGACGTTCCCCTCGTCTTTCGCGCCACCTCCATTCCCACACCGCCGTCTTCACCTGCACCACCAGAAGAGCATCATCATCACCATTTCCTCGGATGAAGCTGAGGCCTAATCGGCACCACCAAAGAGGTTGTACACTAATCGCCGCATTTTCTTCTTGATTCGATCTCACGGTGCTGCCGGCGCTCGGTCCCGAGACGACACCGTGCGGCTTCATCCACGGCGGCGTCGCCGGCCACCTCCTCCATGGCGTCACTCCCTCGGCGGCGATGTCCACATTAGTAGGAGCTGCTTCTTCTTTAGCTCTCGCTGGTGCTGCTGCTCTGCTCTTGCTCTTGGTCCCCTGCTTGGTCTGCTCTTGTTATTGCTCTTGCTCGCGCTGCTGCTCTCGCTCTTGCTCTTGCTTGGGATGCTGCTCCGATTTAGCTACACTTCAGTCGACTGAATCAACTTTTGGGTCAGTCGATTTTCAGGGGGGGCTCGCCGGAGTTAAGGAAGAACCAGCCGCAGCGGGGAGGGGGCTCGCCGGAGAGGTACCCCAGTATCTATCTTAGGGTTCAGGGTGGGGACGGTGGTCGCCGGCGGTGGTGGGG
>NC_057805.1:289027627-289056899 GCF_018294505.1 Triticum aestivum
GAGTGATGGCCGGGGCAGCGGCAGACCGGTGGTGGGGAGTGGTTTCGGGGCGGGCGGGGCGGCGCACCGCCGGCCGCGGGCGGCGTGGGGCGGCTATTTGGCCGGTGGTGGTTGGCGGCTCAGGGTAACCTCACCTGATGCTGCTACATGACCGGCTGCCCCGGCTCTCGCACGTGCTGCTGCTGCTACTGCTTTTCTGCTACTAGTGCGTTCAGTTTCGACAGTTAAGTTCAGTTTCGACAGTTAAATTCAGTTTCGACAGTTAAGTTCAGAGATGAGCGGCTGATGTATTTTACATCTAGCACTTTGTGGTTATGTATTTTACGTCATATATTGGAGATGCTATTAGAATTCCACTCAGGTTAACGTTGTCTCTCTTGTCCTGCTTCAGCCTCGGCGTCGTACAACTCACCGGGGCTGCTCCAATGACGAAACCCTCCATCACAGCGGAGCAGTACCTCGAGCTCCATCTCCAGACGCCTAAGATCTTCTTCCCCTCCTCCGACCGCCAAGTCAGCCGGATCATGCTCACCGACCAACCCAATCACGCTGAGATCGACATGGCTTCGCCAAAGAGGTTGTACACTTGTTGCATCTCTTTTTTACTCTACATGTTATATATATTGTCCGCTGAGCACACGCAGCAACGTGAAATACGATTAGTTTCTCCTACTATATGACAAGCAGTGAGGTACCAGGCAACTTAGCTATCCGTGATGGACTGTCTTGAACGCCATTATTATTAATCTCTGCGCGTTTGAGCTGTGCATTTGTCGATGGGCCTGGGAGTTGAGCTAGTAGGGAAGTGGCTTGGGTCCAAAGTAATAGAAGTAGCACAAAAACATTTTTTGAGTGTAGGCTTTTCCGTGCTCAAGCTTGCCTACTAGAATTGCCAGTGCTTAAAAGGAAAAGTGAAGGAAAAACATAGGAATTGGAAAGTTTCCTATGGTACTACTATTCATGAATTTGGTTCAAAGGAATGGAGCAAAGGAAAACTGTAGGATTTGATCCTTTAGTGTCTCCTTGAAAGAAAAACCGTAGGAATTTTAATTTCCACTTGTCCTCCTTTTCAAATTCCTATTCATGAAGCACAAGACTAAGAGATAGTAGCATAATAGCATTATAATCGTACATTTTCTTATGGTTTGACTTAATCTCACCTTGCTTCTTTGCATCATGTGATCTTTCAATTCTTATGAATCAAACACCCAGATTGGCATAAATCCCGTGTTTTTAAATTCTCTATTTTGCACGTGCATTCCTATCCTATTCCTGTCTATTTCCTATCCCTGGATTGTTAGAATCCTCAAATTCAAACAAGCCCTTACACAATTACTTCTGTTACAGATATGTGTCAAAGAAAACCTTGTGTGGTTTGTCCTGCTCCTGCTGTGCTGTGTTCCACCCCAGCTCAGCTGCTCCAACGACGGAAGGGTTCACCACATCAAGGATCCGCTCTCCAGACTGTCTTTCGCCGCCTCAGATCTTCTTCCCCGCCGCTGGCAGCAATGAGAACTGATCAGCGAAGACTACGACTTCACCGTCCTTTGGATCAGGTCTTATTTATATCCCTGGCGCACGCCAATGATGGACTTCCTTGGCTGACAAGACGCCCACTTGAACATATTCATTCAGAGCTTGTTCTGTCGCAGTAGAAGTGACCCAATCGCACGAAGTGGCTGTCGTAGTCATTTTATCGCAAAACGTCCTAAAAAGCGGAATAATGGCGGGTCATATGTGAGATGCTAAACCGCCCGATGGTTGCAGGAAGATAAATATATCGTGCAAATCTGGTTCATATGCGGACAAGTTACTGTGAGAAAAGAAATAGTATGGACAAATCAACAAAGCACAGTTGGGTGATATCAACATCAGACAGTTGCAGCTGACTTGAATATTGGATGAATAAGCCGGCTGGTATTTGGCGGGTCATCAAGTAATATTTTGAGCCACCTACATGGTGGTGGATGCAGGAATTGATGGATCTGAGTTTGAGGAAAGTTCCTATATGTGTTACATGAACACGTTCCACGGATCTTTTCTATAATGTTGGATCTACAGCAGGTTCAGAAAGAGGAATGTAATTGCTAAGCCTAAGTATAACAGTGGAAGAACATATGAACTGGGTTTGAATCTCAGGGAGATAAGATGCATCTACAGTTGGAAGCGCATGATAAAACTGGTACCATGCCACTTCCCTACCACTTTTTCGATCAAACTGAGCATTGGTGAAGAAATGTGCCGATAAGCGTGATGAACTCCGACGAACACTGAAGAACTAGAAAATCCTAATGTGAATCTGAAACAGAAGAAGATGGGTACCTAGGGATGCTGATGGACTGCGGATGTGTGTTGCGGTTCTCTGATTCGTTTAGGTTGATGCAGCGGCCTGGGTGGGAGCTATTGAAGAAGGTTTGAAGGCGGCGGTGGAGCTCGGGTCACAGTAGCGTCGCGAGGAAGGAGATGAAGAGCAACAAGCATGGGTAAAAAGTTAAGTTGAGGGCCCCCTGTCCCTATTTATAAGGGAATGATAAGATGGTACGCGCGAGAATTGAGGGGGCAAAATGATTACGCTGGCAATGCGGCGCCTCGATTTTCGGGAGGTCCATTAAGATAAAGATCCGTTGAGGTATCCTGGGCTTTGTGCGGAATTAATGAGCATGATGTCATGGCGGGTTACCATGGTTCTGCTATGAGACGTCATGGCGGGTTACGGCGGGTTGGTAAGGAATTGATAATGGAAAATTCTGCTAAGTCAAGTAATGGAGATTGATGTGAACAAGTTCAAATCAACCTGGGGCCTAATGTTGAGGATGTAACACCGAGGTATGACCCACCCAGGAGGGGCCGGTTCACACCATTGGTGGCCTAAGGTGTGAAGGCCCAGGAAATCTGAAGGCCCAAGATCTGGAGGTGACTCAAGGCCCAAATGTGTGAACCGCCATATGATGGCTTGTTCTGTAAGGAAGGTTTAGTTAGAAACCGAGCCGGTCACATTTGTGTGAGCCGGCCGGGACTCTGTAAAGCCGCCGGGCATCAACCTGTATATAAAGGGGTGACCCGGCGGCGGGTTAACTCAAGAAACAACCAGTCGAGAAGTTGGTCAAGCGTATTAGCTCCCTTGTACTTGAAACTCAAGCAATACAACTAGAAGCAGGAAGTAGGCATTTACCTCGTTGAGAGAGGCCGAACCTGGGTAAACTCCTTGTGTCCTTTGTCCCATTCAACCACTTTAATCTAACCTAGTTGCGATGGCTCCACACCTAAGTACTTTCACTAGGGCATCTGCCGTGTGAAATCCACGCCAATGAGGATGGCTTTCCAGTATATAGAAGGTGAGACAATGCAAGGAAGATGAAAAAGGGAGGATCAACGCTCGACAACAGATCTGTCGTGCCATACAACAGAAACCTTTTGGTCAAAGTCCAAGCTAACATAAACGTGGAGTGGTGCAATAGGTCCAGGTCAATCAAGTACCTATTTAAGTACATCCATAAAGACGATGACCAAGTAACAACCTTACTAAAGGAAAGGGGTGCGACAAATGACTACGATGAGATCAAAAAATACCTAGAGATGAGATACATATCAACAACCGAAGCATGCTGGCGGATATTCCAGTTTGATCTTCACCATCGTGATCCACCGGTCGAGAGTCTGCCATTGCGCATTGAAAATGAGCAACAAGTTATTTTTCCGGACTCGACTGACATTGAGAAGATAGTAAGAAGACCAGGATCCACAAGTACTAAGTTCACAGAGTGGATGGAGGCAAACAAAATACATGAGGTGGGAAACGAATTAACCTATGCAGAATTCCCATCAAATTTTTTATGGAAAAGCGAAAGCAAAACTTGGGAGGAGCGGAAAAGGGGCTTTGCGATTGGAAGAATCTACTATGCACACCCCGAAAGTGGCGACCGGTATTATATGAGAATGCTTCTAAACACCAAGAAATGATGCACATCATTTGAGGATATTAGAATAGTTAATGGAGTTGTTCACCCAACATATAAATCAGCATGCCAAGCGCTTGGATTTCTTGATGACGACAGTGAGTGGATTGAATGTGTCAATGAAGCATCAAGCTAGGGATCAGGCACACAATTACGACAGCTATTCACCACAATTGTATGCCATTGTGAGGTGACCAACCCAAAGATGTTGTGTAATTCAACATGGGAGGCACTATCTGAAGATATCTAGTACAAAAGAAGAATTATCCTAAACTTTCCTATGCTAAAGCTCACTGATTCACGGAAAAGAACATATGCTCTGATCGAGATAGAGAAACTAATGAGGCAATCATGAAAGACACTGAAGGACTATCTAGACATAGAACTACCAAATGCTATATAATTTGAACAATTTGGGAACAGAATGATAAACGAAGAACTTAGCTATGACATGGAGGCACTAAAGAGGGAGCACCAAACAATAATACGCAATCTTAACCATGACCAGAAAATGGCTTTTGATGCAATAATAGAATCAGCTGAGAGAGGACCTGGAAAACAGATATTTGTAGAAGGCTACGGTGGCACAGGAAAAACCTATCGATGGAAGGAAATTACAACAAAGCTACGATCAGCGGGAAAGATAGTGCTTGTGGTAGCATCATCTAGCATTGCAGCTTTGCTGCTCCAAGGTGGAACAACAGCGCATTCAAGATTCCACATTCCAATAAATATCATGGAAGAATCAACATGTGAAATAAAACGGGGCTCACATTTGGCTGAACTGGTAAAGAAGACCTGAATTATACTATGGGACGAGGCTCCTATGGCAAACAAACACTGCTTCGAGGCACTAGACAAAAGCCTTAGTGATATTCTAAGGTTCACAAACCAAAATAGTGACGAAAGGCCACTTGGTGGCATGACAGTTGTGCTAGGAGGCGACTTCAGACAAATACTTCCAGTGATAACAAAGGTAAAGAGAGAGCACACAGTAAATGCCTCAATCAAAAGGTCATACCTATGGAAGCACTTTGAAATATTTAGACTAACTGAAAACATGCGGCTGAAGTGCCTGTTAGAAGATCCAATACAAAAGCAAAATGTGGCTGAATTTGCAGAATGGATATTCCAAATTGGCGATGAAAAAAAAGATGATGAAGGAGATGATTGGGTAAGAATACCTAAAGACATAATTCTACATCAAGGAGAAGACCCGAAAGAAGAGATACTCAAAAGCACGTACCCAAACTTGCAACAAAACTATTGTGACCATGAATTTCTCGAAGAAAGAGCAATACTATGCCCAAGGAATGAAACAGTTCAGAATATAAATAACTACATAATGAGCTAAATACAAGGTGAAGAGGTGACATACCTAAGCTTGGACACTGTATGCAAGGCAACAATGAAGTACAACACAATGGAGAATATGTGTCCAGCGGAGTCCCTTAACAACATGACCTTCCCAGGAATTCTAAACCACGAGCTTAAGATGAAGGTAGGTTTGCTGATGATGCTCCTACGAAACATCAATCAAGCAGCAGGTTTATGCAATGGCACAAGAATGACTATCACAAAACTGGGAAACAAGTTCATTGAGGCACAAATAATAACAGGAACACACGTCGACGACAAGGTATATATACCTAAAATCATTATTGTCACCAAGCGACTCAAAATGGCCCTTCGTGCTGAAAAGAAGGCAATATCCTCTATCAGTTTGTTTTGCAATGACAATAAATAAAAGCCAAGGTCAATCCCTAAACAAGGTGGGCCTATATTTTCCTAAGCAAGTCTTCTGCCATCGCCAACTATATGTGGCATTATCAAGAGTCACAAACAAAGAAGGATTAAAGGTTCTGATCGACGACACGAAGTGCCCAAGCGAACATAGTGCAAAGAATATAGTATACAAAGAGATCTTCTAATTTTTTTTGTTATTCAAACAAATGCATACAAGGGCCAAATCACCATGATTAAAAAATACAATGTATGGTTCTTAAGCGTGTCATCCATGTGTTATGGCCAGAAATACTGTATAAAAAAGTATGTTATAGATTGGATTTCTTATTATTTCGTGAGCAGGAAATAAGAACATGAAAATGCATATTATTATTGCCATACACTGCTTTCATGCTTACAAATGCTAACAAGTGTGTATATGTAGCTTAATTTCTACATGTGCAAAAGTTTAAAAATCTTAATACAAATTTGGAATAATAACCACTCCGACAAACATGATTCTCACATATCTTATTAGACGATAGGATTCCATAAGAAAGATAAGAAACCATATCTGTAACTAATTCATGCACCTTGCATTTGTGTGTGCACCATATAACATTGTGTATGTTCAACATATAGCACTGCCTCTATGTGGTAATTAAGACGCAAGAAGCCGACATGAAAACTAGCCGCACCTAAAAAACTGAACTACAAAACTTAAACCGCAGCTAACCACATGCACGCCTCACATTAAGCTGATGCTTTTGCCACATAGCTTAGTAAAAATTTTATGTAAACTAACTTCTTTTACTACAATCAATAATTAGATGCAAGGGTCTCTTGCTAGGTTCAGTTAGACTTAATTCAAACAGATCCACATGTTTGCTTTACTGTGTTCTCTACTGCATAATTCAGAGAACAAGTAAAGGTGCACTTCTAACACAGAAAGTTGTGGTATCAATTCTGATTTGATACGAAAAGTTGTTTAGCAATGGAAACATAAAATCCTATTCTGATTTCTAGATCATTCAACTTCACAGAAACTTATATGGTTGCAACAACATTGACATCCGGTAGAAGTCCGGACAGCAGGAGCGCAATAACTAAAAGCCACTCGTAGAAAATACTCACATATTGCTGATAGTTTTTCCTCCGCGAGCTCCCTCAATGCCTCCGCAGCCCCAACAGCCAGAGCCTCCAGCTACGATAAGTTTGAGCAGCGCACACGTTCTCCCTGGACATCTCTGTGACCGCGTTGCCAGACTCGACGAGGCCGCTGAGATCCACGCACTCACCCAGCCACATGCGCCACCACCAGGGAAGAAAAATCAGGAGAAAAGAAGCGACATGTGGATCCAGGATAGCATGAGGATTTGTTTCTTGATGAGGCACAGTGACATCGTCCTTCACCGGCGGCAAATCGGAAGAAATGGCGGATGTGCAGGAGGAGCCTGGTGGCGATCGCACGGGGGGAAAGGAGAGAGAGTTCTTTTTTTTGAGAAGGAGATAGAGTTCTATGTAGATGACTGGGACTACGGGCTGTTTTACTTAGATTTTTTTATACGTAGTGGTAATCATCTTCACTCTAATGGACCTGCACAAAATTACGCTGGGCATGACACATGATACATCAGCTGTGCAAGATTGGGTATGGTTTTTCTTTTTACTTCTCCGTATTAAATACTGCAAAGATCCTAGCAAACATCAAAAACCATTAAAATGGTCTCTTTTTTGCCGGTGAAAAAATACTCTTAAAAAGATGGATCTTGTACTTCCCTTAAAAAATTAAAAATAGTTGAAAGTTATACATCATTCATCAAACGATCATACGATCTAAACATTTAGAATTTTTACCTATACATAATCAGCAAGGTTAGTAAGAATTAACAAACATTTTTGAATAATAGGAAAAAATTAAAAGCCAAAAACAATGTTGCAAAGTAAACAACTTGTCGGGGGTGTCGTGCAACATATGCCAAAGGATGGCTTATCATGGTGGGGGAGAGTAAGACATTGCCGGTGCCTGGAAACGGGATTAGGCGTAGACATGTACGCCGACGCATCTTACCGAGGTTCGGGGCTCTCCTAGGAGATAACACCCCTAGTCCTGCTCTGCGGGGTCTACGCATGATCACTAGATCAACAATGGTGGCTACAAGCTTGCTCCTTGAGCTGTTTCTCTAGAGGAGGAAGAAGAACAAGGCTAGCCCTAGCTTCACTCTCTCTATGTGTGAGTGGTCTCTATAAGGCTGACCCCTTTGCATGGGTGCCCTAGGGGTTTATATAGGCCTACCATGGGTACAATGATAATACGGCCAGGTGTAGGACCCGGCTGTCAATGTCTATGGACGCCGGCTTCTCCGCCGGCTGTTGGGGCCCGCCACTTGGTGGGTCCCGCCAGCTGTCTCGTACTTCACCAACAGGCCGCGCCCGCCGCTTGCAGGTCTTGCTAGCTGCTAAGTACTGTGGCTGCGCCACTGATGATGCATGCTTTGTCGGGGAGAGCATGGCTACAGTGCCGCCGCCTGGTGGGCGTCCATTGTAGCCACTCCCCATCTCTTTTGATTAATGGCGCATAGACTCCGAGGAAGGGGGAGGGCCGCTTGTTGGGAGGGCCGCCTGCTGGGGGCGGGACGAGTCTCCTGAACACGGCCGCGCACGACGTTCAGGCCCAGTTCCAGGCCCAAGGCGCCGCCCTCCAGCAATATACGCAGGCGTTCTTGGCGACGCGAGCGGCCGTCTGGGTATGTCTCTTGTGCCTTGTTTTTTATTCTTGTAGTCTTCCGTGGGGGCGCGCCAGCGCACGTACTGGGTGTAGCCCCCGAGTTCCGGGCCGGCTGCTGAGCAGGCAGCTCGGAACTTTAAGGTAAGTTCCGAGTGCTGACTTTTTCTTTTCTCTTGTTGTCTCCGTTGTAGGATTACCATAACGTCCGCGTGGCCGCCTGCAACTCCCCAGTCTGGGAGCTGGCCAAGCGAACCGCTAACCTGTCCGACAGCCGGAGTAAATACTTTGATCTTATTCTCGCGGGGGCGCGACAGTGCACCCGCGGGGTGTAGCCCCCGAGATTGGGGCCGACTGCTGAGCAGTCGGGACGGATGTTCCAGCGACTACTTTTTTCTTTTGTTGGTTTGCTGATTGTCTTTCCTTTCTTGTCTTCTGCAGGAGCCAACGCAACTTTGCAGCAGCACCTGGGCGAAGGCCAAACCGCGCTGAGTGCCAAGGAGGAGGAATGCAGCAAGGTGGCGCAGGAGCGCGACCGCCTAGTTAAGGAGTTGGCGGACCAGGTAGACCAGCACAAGGCGGTAGAAGACTGCCTCACGGCCGAGAAGGAGAAGGCTCTGTCCGACGGCTACGGAGATGTCCTTTCCTTCCTTTTGCCTACCGACTTCTCATATGAGCCGACTTCCGACTTCATACTTCTTTTTCCTTCTTGCGCAGAGTACTTTCCGGGTCACGCCGTTGCCGCTAGCCAAGCCATCGAGGCTCGCCGCGATGAGCGAAGGTTGGCTGGAGCAGAAATCGCGCCCAACGCCCCATGGACCCTTGGCGAGCAGCTTCTCTCCGTTCAAGCTCGTCTCCGGCCGGCCCATCGGGCGTTCCGCCGTCTGCAGCGCGTCTGGGCCCAGGTGGTTTCCGCCCTCTTGCCAGGTGTTCCAGCTCCACGCACCCCTAGTCAGACAGCCGACTGGTTAGAGGTGGCCGTCGGCCGCTTCGAGGCGTGGAAGGGCTCCTCAGCCCGGGCAAGCGCACGTCGGGCTTTGGAGTTCGTCAAGGCATGGTACCCTGGGCTGAGCCTATCCCAGTTGTCCACGTTCCGGTTTGAAGCCGGCGAAGAGTTGGCGGCGGTGGCGCCCGCACTCTATCATCGCACCGCAGCAATCGGCGAGTACACTGATACCAGTGTCTTCCTCCCCGAGCGTGATGAGGAAGGTGCCAAGGTGCAGCCCAACTGGTTTGGGCTGAACCTAGAAGACGGCGAGGACTCAGTGGAGGAGATCGCCTCTAGCGATGAGGGTGAGGAAGAAGAGGGCGAGGACGGCGAGGACGATGCGCCGGATGATGGAGCCGACAGCCGGCCTCATCCCAACCAAGTCTCAACCAACGAGCTGCGTGTCGGCGAGCCGACTGCTGCTGGTGCTGACCAGGCCGAGACCAACCAGGCGGCGGTTCCACCACCCGGAGGCTCGACCTCCACCGAGCCCTCCAATCTGGTTGCTGCTCCTCTGGCCTAGGCGGCCAAGTTATCTTTCTTTCCTGTTTTGTAATCTCTTCGAACAACTTGTTAATTTTGCGCAGTTCCACCCGTTGGGGGTGTATTCAAACTCTGTTGAATGTAAATTAATTTCGCCGAGTTCTAACTTGTCTTTATTTTCTGATCCCTTGGCTTTTTCCTTTGCCGCCTTCCCTTGGCTGCCGCCTTGCCAGCCAGACAATCGCTCTGCGGTCTGTGGCTGGGTCATGTACTTGGCCATTTTGGGAAGGCAAGTACTTCGGCCGTTTGGAACATAGCAAGTTAAGTGAGAAGCTGGTCGGCCGGCTGCTCAGCAGCTGGTCGGTGAGGTGAGGAGCCGGCTTGGCCTATGCGAGTGCTTTGTTCCTTAGCCATTTTTCGTGTGGGCACCGTTTCCTGCCTTTAGCTCTTGCCAGTCGAACAGTCGCTCTACAAGTTGCGGCTTATGGCAAGAGAGGGCTTAGGTGCTGGCACACTACTTGTCCGACTGCAGGAGCACCGATATAGTATAAGGCGGCAAGCCCCCGGGCCGACTGGTCGAATCCGGTGCCACGCAGAATAATGAAATAACACATTTATAGGCATAAAGCTTATCATATAGATAAAAAGGGTAGCCCCCGAGTGCTCCTCAAGGGACCCAATGTCTTAGCGCTTAATACAAAAGGTAGCGTCGTACATATTGCATCAACTGTAAAATCTTCGGAAGAGATGTGCATTCCATGGACGCTCAGATTCCTTGCCCGAGTCGTCTCTCTTGCGTGCTCTTGGCTTCTGTGCGTCGATGAGGTAGTAGGAGTCGTTGCCCAAAGCTTTGCTGATGATGAAGGGACCTTCCCAAGGGGCCGAGAGTTAGTGTTGGCCGGCTGTTCGCTGGATCAGCCGGAGCAAAAGGTCTCCCTCTTGGAAGGATCTTTGCTTGACATTCCGATGGTAGCGGCCCAGGCTCTGCTGGTAGATGGCTGACCGGCTGAGTGCCAACAGCCGGCCCTCTTCCAGCAGATCGACGTCGTCTTCTCGTGCTTCTTTCGCCTCCCCCTCCGTGTACATGGTGACGCGAGGTGATTCAAACTCAATGTCAGTTGGGATGACGGCCTCGGCCCCATATACGAGGAAGAAGGGAGTGAAGCCGGTTGACTTGTTCGGAGTGGTGCGGAGGCTCCAGAGGACGGCCGGCAGCTCGTCAATCCAACACCAAGGCATAGGACCCTGGAAAAGGGCATCACTTCCAGGTGGTCTGCACGGCTCCAGCTGATAGGCTTCTCAGACCAGTGCATGAACTATGGGGCCGTTGAGGCAACGACGTTCACTTCACAGTGCTGCTGACGTCGGCTGTGTCTGTCGTTGGCCACACTGTTGAAGACGACGTAAGCACCATGTTCTTCAGGGAATTCATCCTGGATCGCACCAACTTCTGGACGGGCCGCCGGCTGCTAGGGAGGCAGAGGCAGCGGGCCAGCAGGCGGAGGTAGCAGTCCTTCGCCCTTGGCAATGCGGATGAGCCAATGGCTTTTTCGGGTCGTATGGTTAGATGGCTTCGCACCACTATGGAACTTGCAGGGAGCATCGAGGGTCTGCTCAAAGGAGAAGGCAGGCAGCCAAGCGGGCTTGCCACCCTTCTGACGCTTGGGGCCGGGTTATCCTTTGGGCTGTTGGTCTTCGACTGTTGCCACCTGCCGGCTGCTAGAAGCCGGCTGAGGGGCTTGCGCTTGTTGTCGTTCGGCTATTGGCGCCGATTGCCGTCACCAGCCGGCGTCCGAGGAGCCGGAGGAAGTACCTTTCCGGAAACGTCCACTCGGAGCTTCGACTTCATGGAGGAGTCGGCAGTGGCGTACTTGTCTGCTATGATCAGCAGCTCGTCGAGTGTAGCAGGCTCGTTGTAGAGGAGTCAGTGCTTGGGGAGAGTGCCCTCTCGGCACCCGGCGGTGAAGTACTTGATTGCTTGGACCTCATGCACCCCTTCGCAGGAATTGCGCAGTTCAGCCCAGCGCGTCAGGTAGTCGCGGGTGGACTCATCTGGGCCTTGAACGCACAGTGAGGGCTGGCGGGGCATGGACGGCCGCTTGTAGGTGCTGGTGAAGTTGCGGATGAAGACTTCGGTGAAATCTACCCAGCTCCTGATGCTGCGGGGCTTCACGTTGTTTAGCCATGTCCGGGCCGTGCCCTGGAGCATGAGCGGGACGTACTTCATGGCAATGCGCTTGTTGCCGTTTGCTATGTTGACGGCCGTGGAGTAGTCGACCAGTCAATCTTCTAGCTTCACAAAGCCGTTGTACTTGGGCGTATCTCGTGGGAGCGAGAACCCTTTGGGGAAGGGCTCGTCGCGAATGCGGGGGCCGAAACAAGCTAGGCCCATCGCGTCTTCTTCTTCTAGAGCTAGAGATAGAGCGAGGCGGTCGATCTGGTGGCGGGCATCATTCTCTCCGACTCCTTCTCGGCGGCCCAGCCGGTCTCCGAGAGTCGGGTGCTCAACAGGCGGCGGGGAGGCACGCCTCTGCCCGCGAGGAGGAGGAGGAGGCGGACAGTCGTCCCGTCGTTCCACTGCTCGTGGGCGGCCATCTTGGTCGCGCTCTATGCTGAGGCGTGTGCGGCTGCGGCTAGCAGCCGGCTCTCGATCTGGTCGGTCGCGGACGCCGCCTGTCGGCGTCCGGGAGGTCGCACCTTGCTCTCGGCGAGGGGGCGGGTTCTCAACCCATTGGCCAGGTTCTTCCATGTAGGAGCTGGCTTCTTGCTGCGTGGCAGCCGCGTCAATGAGCTGCTGAACACGCTCCGTCATGCAACACCGCTCGTCACCCTCCAGGTGATCCAGCTCGTCTGCTGCCGCCTGGGCAGCTCGTATGTTCTCCATGGGTGTGGCGTACACGGGGCGGTCTACCCCGAACATGCTGGCGACGGTGGCGCCGCGCTATCAAACCGTACCAATGCGGCTAGGCCCGCCAGCAGCCGGCATGCCGCCAACGGCGCGGTCGATCTCGTGCTGATAGGCCTCGGAAAGGCGTCTCATGGTGGCCAATTTCTTGGCGCTTTCGACGAGTGAGACGCGGCAGACCTCTAGCATCACGGCGTTGGCGTCTTCCGCGATGGGCGCAAACAGGTCTCGCAGTGCTGCTTGCAGCGGGTCTTGAGCAGCCCCACCAGAGGCTCCGTCGTGGCTGATGACGAGCACCTCCATGATGGTGCCGCCGCCACTGTCCGCGCGAGGGAGCGTGTCGTCGATGACCACCACATTAGTGGGGAAGGGGTCGAGGGATGCCGTGTCGGAGAGACAAGCATCGGGTCGGTGGAGCCGATCGACTCTAGGTCAGAGGCCGGCTCGTTGGCGATGTAGAGCTTGCCAAGGAGGTCGACGAGGCAGCTCTCGGAGCTGGCTGCTCCCGCGTTGGGCGCGAGCTCGTCGGAGAGGCGGACCTCGCCAATGAGATTAGCGAGGCAGCTCGCCGCGCAGGCGACTTCCGCGCCATGCAGCGCGTCAGCGCAAACGCCATCAGGCGTGCTGGGCTGGCTGCGCTCGCTAGGGAGGAAAAGGGTTCCTGTCCAGAACAGACCTCCGGACGACGGTGCACCTAGCCCCATGCTGGGCGCCAAATGTCGGGGGTGTCGTGCGACATATGCCAAAGGATGGTGTCAAGACCCCGATTCTAAGTCACACCGATCTAGTATGTAACACCTCATATCACTTTGCGGCCTCACGCACGGTATTCCCACGGGTGTCGCCTTACCTGGCCCGGGACCATTTGCGCCTTTTGGCTCACGTATATGATAGTGTCGCTAGCATCCATATAACAGAGAACCCGGGCCGACATGACTAGTCATGAACCCAAAGTGGCACTAACTTACAGGGATAGGCACACATGAAACAACATCGAGCATGTCGGTCATCAGCGTGTGAATCCGGGCTGTAGCAACTGGGCTAACAGGGCTCCGGGAACCCGGGCTGTAGCAGGCTAGCAGGACTCCGGAAGTCACCGCGTGACATTTCCCCGAAGGGTCAGACACAGGAACGATGTGAATCACATGCCGGCCAGTCTAAGTGTTCCGGAGCAGTAGTGCTGGGCTAGCAGGACTCCGGTAAACCGGGCTGTAGCAGACTACCAAGGCTCAGTGGAAGCACCAGACTACATTTACCCATAAGAGAGGCTACCAAGGATAAACAACTATATTGTCGGATCCCACACATACCAAGCATTTCAATCATACACACAATATGCTCAATATGTGCAAATACAACATGGCATCACAACAAGACTCTACGACTCAGAGTATTTATTCATTAGGCTCCGAGGAGCCAAGTATTACAAACATGGGTCTCATGACCCAACATACAGAACATACAAGCAACAAGCACATGCGGGAGCTTAACTTGTCTGAGTGCAGACAACTACAAATGAAGAAGGCTGAGAAGCCTGACTATCTACAAGACCCCCCCCCCCCAAGGGTACAAGATCGTAGCTGAGGTAACAAGCTAAACGTCGAAGTCCACGCGGAACTACTAGCGAGACTGAAGTCTCTCTACAAAACATAAAATAAGCAAACGTGAGTACAAATGTACCCAGCAAGACTTACATCAGAACTATCTACATATGCATCGGTATCAACAAAGGGGTGGTGGAGTTTAACTGCAGCAAGCCAGCTTTGACTCAGTGGCTAACCTGAACTACGGCTGCAAGTAACTCTTTGAGGTGGCGCACACGAGTTCACATATTCACCATATCAATACACCGCTATGGATCCGCTCCTGTCTCCCTACGAGAAGGCCATCCATAGCACTCACGCTTATCTTGCGAGTTTTAGATTATCTCCTTTCACTTTTCTATGAGCTGTACAGGCAACCCAGAAGTCCTTTACCGCGGACACAGCTATTCGAATAGATCATGTTAACCCTGCAGGGGTGTACGTCTTCACACACGCTCTCGCCACTTACCACCATGTACACGTTGTGTATCTCGGCAACCTTTAAGCGGAAGCCTGGCGAGGGAGTCGGCCATGACCTGACTAACCACACAAGTCTCTAGTCCAGGTTTATCGTCTATTCGGGTTCCATCCGCAAGGAGATCCGGCTGGGGTGTCACTCACGGCCCCAAACGATGTGTGCAGGGTTCCCAAGCCCACCTCGACGGATGGATCTATGCTTGGTACACCGTGCCATGGTGCCTAGTCTGTCCCAAGCGCACCTGTACTGGGTACCACTTGGTAGACTACTAACACAACCTACAAACACCAGAAACTAGTTGCAACTCGTGGACAGAGATCATGTTGATTAATAAGTCGAGAGGGGCAGTTAAGCATTCCAATGTGTGGTAGTAGCTGTTCATGGATCACAAACACAGAACTCGGTTCCTGAGGACGGCTTCAATGAGACATCCCACCATGTACTCCTACATGGCCTCTCACCGATACCTTTACCAAATCGTGTTCACACACTTAGCTCACAACAGTAGGACATGTTCACACACCTCTAATTCATCCCCGATGAATCAGACCTGACTCAACTCTAAGCAGTAGCAGGCATGACAAACAAGCATGAATGAGTAGGCACATCAGGGCTCAAACAACTCCTACTCATTCTAGTGGGTTTCATCTATTTACTGTGGCAATGACAGGTCGTGCAGAGGAAAGGGGTTCAACTACCGCATCATGTAATAGTTGAATCATTTTTGTCCTAATGCAGTAAAAGAGAGCAGAAGCGAGAGAGTGGGATTGTATCGGAATGAATAAGGGGGTTTTGCTTGCCTGGCACTTCTGAAGATAGTATAGCTCTTCATCGGTGTCATCGAACTCATCGTTGGAACATATGTCTACTGAGGGGGGAACAACCACCGGCAACAGAGAAAGAACACAATCAATGCAATGCAACAATATGATGCATGATCATGACATGGCAATATGCTAATGTTTGAGCTAATGCAATTAGCAATCAGATTAAATGATGTTGGTTTGAACGAAAGGTTCAAATTCACTCCATATGTGATTATTTAAATGCCAAACATATGATTTGCCCTATTCAGCAACTATAAGTTGTTCCAGCATGCATGAAAATAGTACAGATGGATAAATTTGATTTCTCTGATCATTTTTCATATATAAATTATTTCATTTGGAGCTACGATTGATTTTCTATGATTTTTAGAAGTTTAGGATATTTTATGAAATAAATAAATCATTTCTGATTTATTTAAAATCCAGAAAGGCCTTACTGCGTCAGCACTAAGTCATGCTGACGTCAGCTGGTCAACTAGGCCGGTCCAGGTCAAACCTGACCTGCGGGACCCGTTGGTCAGTGACCCTGGGCCAGTTAAGTCGCCGACAGGTGGGTCCAGCCAACGATGACTAAGTCAAAGTCAAGCTGACACGTGGGGCCACATGCTTAGCACTAATCTAAACAGAAAAATTAGGCCAACCTAAATGGGCGCATGGACCCACATGGCAGTGGCTCTTGGATGATTAGTGCGGCCATTAGCAGCTAATGGCAAGGCCACGTCAGCGGCTATCACCGGAGCGCCGCGGTGCTTGTCGGCCGCCCGTTTCCGGCCACGTCTGGACGCTCCGAGGGCACCGGAGGCAAGCTTGCGCTCGCCCGCATCCAGGGGGCGCGTCAGGGGGTCGCGGGGTGGTCTGGTTCGCCGGCGGCGAACACTTGGGCGACGGTCGGAGGTCGGGAGCAGTCGGGCTTGGCACTAGAGAGCGTGGGAGGGGGGGCTGCTGGTGGTTACGGGTTGGCAGAGACGTCCTGAGAACACTGATGTGCTCGGACACGGGCTGCAGTGACCATGGCCGTGGCTGCATAATCGCCGGCGGCGAGGAGCTCACGGCTCTGGCGAAACTATGGCCTAGGCGAGGATAACGACGAGGGGAGATGGGGGAAAAGGATCGTGAGCTCACGGTGGTTCGGAAGAGAGGCTCAGCGGGCTCGGGGGCGCAGCGAGGTGAGCGCAAGGTCACCGGCGATCTCGCGGCCGGAGGTTGAAGAAGGCGACTTAGTCGGCGAGGCGGGGCTTCCCACGGGGCGTGGCTCGGTGAGGAGGTCGAGGATGAAGCGGCGGAGCATCTTGGCGCGTCGGCAAGGCGAGGAATGTCCGGTGGGCGCGTTGGCGGCGACGGCGACGATGAGCACGCTCGGGTGCGTGGAAAGGAGAGAACAGAGGAGGGGGAGGAGCACGAGGGGGAGGCCGAGAGGGTTCCACGGGTTGCGTGGCGTGCGTAGGGCGCCGGGGACTTAGCAGAGAGGCAGGAGGTGGCCTCGCACGTGTGCGCGCACGGCGGCCACACGCCCTCGTCCTTCTGGCGCAAGGAGAAGGACGACTGGCATGGCCAGATGGGCCGGCTGGGCTGCACAGGTAAGTGGCTGCCAGGTTAGATTTTTTTTACCCTTTTCCTGTTTTCTATTTCATTTTCTCTGTTCTGATTTAGTTTAGCCACTAAATCATTTTAACAAATTCGGTAGGTTATTATATGGCTTGCTAAAATATATACAAAGCCACTCACAAACTTCCAGAATTATTGGAGTTATATTTAATATATATTCAATATAAATCCAAAGCAAATAATTATTGGATTAATTCAAATGGCCAAAATAAATGTTTCTGAGCTCCTAAAAATGTTGGTTTGAATTTTACCTCTTGCCAATATTATTAGAGAAAAACATGAACATTTTCTTGGGCCAAATTGAAGAAATTTTTATCTTGATCATTTTCAAAATGATTTCTGGGGCTTTCACAAGTCCCCATTTCAAATTCATTGAATTTTAAACATGATGCACACATGACTAGCTAGCCCAGAGCAAACCAGAACTAGGGATGTGACAGATGGCTTATCATGGTGGGGGAGAGTAAGACGTCGCCCGTGCCTGGAAACGGGATTAGGCGTAGACATGTACGCCCTCGCATCTTGCCCAGATTCGGGGCTCTCCTAGGAGATAACACCCCTGGTCCTACTCTGCGGGGTCTCCGCATGATCACTAGATCAATAATGGTGGCTACAAGCTTGCTCCTTGAGCTGTTTCTCTAGAGGAGGAAGAAGAACAAGGCTAGCCCTAGCTTCACTCTCTCTATGTGTGAGTGGTTTCTATAAGGCTGACCCCTTTGCATGGGTGCCTGGGGGGTTTATATAGGCCTACCCCCAGGGGTACAATAGTAATCCGGCCGGGTGTAGGACCCGGCTATCAGTGTCTATGGACGCCGGCTTCTCTGCCGGCTGCTGGGGCCCGCCATTTGGTGGGTCTCGCCGGCTGTCTCATACTTCACCGACAGGCCGCGCCCGCCGCTTGCGGGTCTTGCCGGCTGCTAAGTACTGTGGCCGCGCCACTGATGATGCATGCTTTGTTGGGGACAGCATGACTACAGTGCCGCCGCCTGGTGGGCGTTCACTGTAGCCACTCCCCATCTCTTTTGATTAATGGCGCACAGACTTCGAGGGAGGGGGAGGGCTGCCCGCTGGGAGTCGGCCTCCCCTGTGCCGACTGGTCAGGGCTTGCCGTCTTCTGGCGTCTCACAGACAGGTAGGGCCCGCCGCCTGTGGGCCGTACCGACAGCCCGTAGTGGGAGCATGGCCTCCTCTGCCATGGGTGATGTCATGGGCTGCGTGGCAACAGTGCTGCGCTAGGCGAGGGATGTCCACCCAGTACGTTGCACTGTGGCCACGCTCCGCCCTGGATTCGGGGGTGGCAGTCTACACTGTAGCCATGCCCCGTCTCGTCATTATAATGTGGTGCAAACTTTAAGGGAATAGAGGGGGGCCGCCTGCTAGGAGCCGGCCTCTCCGGAGGCCGCCTGCGAGGAGTGGGCCCACCTCTTGGCTGTCTTCTGGGGACTGCCGCCCTCCAGCAGCCGGCCGCTTGGACCAGCCGGCCCTGAGAAGGCGGCTCTTCGTCTTTGATGCTTCCGGGGCGCAGCCGGCCGCGATGTTTCGAATCACCATAAGGAGCAGATGAGGCTACCCGTGGTCATTTACTCTGACACGACTTTTAGTATTTCTCAAAATACTACCAGTGGTACAATGTAAACAAAATTTTCAAAAAAATATGTATACGCAAATACCTGAATTCAGTTTTAAAACAATTAATTTAAATGCAATTATGAAGCAAATTATGTAAAGCAAGAGGCGAATGGAAGAGTACAAAGCGATCATAGCTGTCAGCACATCCGCAGCCTAAGACAACATGAGCGACACACAAAAGATAACCCGAACCCAAAGACAAAGCTATATGTCCCAGCGCCAATGGACTTGAACATAAGCGACAATGATACCTCACTACTGGGCGACACCTGATCCGCAGCACGTGTCCCGGCCTCGGCAAAAAATGGCCAGCAATATGATCTCCTACAAGCTTTGGCCATGGACATGGACTGGCAGGGCAATAAGATTTGGTGTAGCAGCCTAAATTATGAAGCAAATTATGTAAAGCAAGAGGCGAATGGGAGAGCACAAAGGGATTCATACCTATCAGCACGTCCGAAGCCTAAGACGACAGGACCGACACACAAAAGATGGCCCCTGAACCCAACGACACAGCTATATGTCTCAGCGCCAATGGACTACATAGGCAAAAGTGAGATTCCGCATCGCTGGTGGGGGACGCCAGATGCGCAACGCATGTCCTGGCCTTGGCAAAAAAATGGCCACAAAAATCACCTCATCCAAGATTTGGCCATGAATGGCTAAGCAAATCAATCTGCTACAGCAACTACACTTCCGATTTGGTAGAGCATCTCCCCATGGACGGGCAGGGCACACAGATTTTGGGCAGCGGCCTTAATTTAACTTTCCCCATGTGATCTGGTATGGCTTAGACCCATGGACGGGTAGGCCACTCAGATTTGGGGCAGAATCACACATGGACGGGCCACCTCAGTTACTTTCAACTACACTTCAAAGGCAAAGAAGAAAGGAAATGTGTTTTGACGCTAGCACAACTAAGAAGGAGCAGCGTACATCCTTTTTTTTGCGGGGGAGCGTACATCCCTTCAAAAGAAAGGAAAAAAGACGTGCACATTTCTTCTAAAAAAACAGGTGGGATGGGAAGCACATTACACTATTTGTTTTTTAAATGATGAAACACGTTTTACATAGTTTTGACTAAACTGAGACGGGTAAAACAATTATATGCAACTTTATATTTCATTTCTAATATGATTGGGTCCATTTGCTTCATAAATTCATAAACAATAAATCAATCATAACCATATAGTTCTACAAGAAATTAAAAAATGGACTAAAGATCTAACATATAGAAGATACATTTTTTTAAACGCATACATGAAGCAAAACAAAATACATGAGAAGGTTTACAAAAAACAACAATTTAAATATTATGTGAATGTCACAAAAAAAATTAACATGTTAGACAAACAATAAATGAAGATCATTTATCAAAAATATAAAAATAGGTCAAATCTACATTACATTGCCAACACCATTCACAATTTTCTATTTCTTCGTCAATCCAATTATTATTAGTTACCATGTGTATCATAAACTTAAAAAATAAGGTGCTTGTCAATAACTACAGGACTCTCATCACATAAGACCTTATGCCAATGAAATAAAACCGAACGGGACAAATTAGCTATTTTCCGTGATAAAGCTCAAATCACCCTAATTTAGTGTACATGTCGTATCTCAGGGAAGCAACATGAATTTCATAATAAACATATCATTCTTCGGGGATGATAATAGTTGTTTAAAGTGCACCAAACGGTAGAGTTTTGTAACAAAATCACAAGACAACCATATATCATCCTGTTATACTAAATACCTTTAAATAAACAAACTAAAAATGGGAAAACAACAAATATTAATAAATAAATAAAACATGGAAATTATAAAAACATTAAACAAGTGTTAAATAAACAAAAAATACAAAAAAATATATTAATCTAGCCGCACAAATGCGCGGGGTACACCCGCTAGTTATATATATAATTCCATCACGATGAAATAGATGCATATAGGATAACAATTTTGGTGAAATTCTAATTTCAATTGATTCCAGTTCCAATATCTAATATCATCACATAGCCTATACGATGCCAATGCTTTTCCCTTCAAAGATAAAAGGAAAACCTTCTTCTTATCTTCATCTCCAGGTAAACCTGCAAGCTTAAATAATCCGCAAATTTCATCCACATAGATCAAGTGAATATAAGGATGTTCTGTTCCATCTCCTGCATAAGGATTAGCTAGCAGTTGTTCTATCATACCCAAAAGAAAATTCATAACCAATATTTTCAGTAGGTGCCTTTCGATAAGTAAGAGTGTCGAACCCAACGAGGAGCTGAAGAAATGACAAGTGGTATTCGGCAAGGTAATTTCTGTAAGCACTGAAATAAACGGTAACAGGTAGTTTGATAGCAAGATAATTTGTAACGGACAAGTAACGATAACGGTAAATAAAGTGCAGCAAGGTAGCCCCAATCCTTTCGTGGCAAAGGATAGGCCAAAACGGTTTCTTATAATAAGCAAAGCGTTCCTCAGGGTACACGAGAATTTCATCTCGTCACTTTCATCATGTTGGTTTGATTTGCGTTTGCTACTTTGATAATTTGATATGTGGGTGGACCAGTGCTTGGGTGTTGTTCTTATTGAACAAGTCTCCCACATATTGTTAATCCCCTCGCAAGCATATGCAACTACAAGAAAAGTATTAAGATAAAATCTAACCGTAGCATTAAACATTTGGATCCAAATTGGTCCCTTACAAAGTAGCGCATAAATAGGGTTTAAGCTTCTGTCACTCTAGCAACCCACCATCTAATAACTACTTCACAATTCATTCCCTTAGGCCCAAAGATGGTGAAGTGCCATGTAGTCGATGTTCACATGACACCACTAAGGGAATCACAACATACATATCATCAAAATATCGAACCCATATCAAGTTCACATGATTACTTGCAACAAGATTTCTCCCGTGACATGTTGAACAAAAGTAAAGAGTCATAAATGATAATCATGCTCAAGATCAGCGGGATATTAAATAGCATAATGGATCTGAACATATAATCTCCCACCAAATAAAGAATATAGTAATCAACTACAAGATGTAATCAACACTACTAGTCACCCACTGGTACCAATCTGAGGTCCCGGTACAAAGATTGAACACAAGAGATGAACTAGGGTTTGAGAGGAGATGGTGCTGTTGAAGATGTTGATGGAAATTGGCATCCAAAAGATGAGAGGGTTGTTGGTGATGACGATGACTTTGATTTCCCCCCAGGAGGGAAGTTCCCCCGGCGGAATCGCTCTGTCAGAAGGCAAAAGTGCTCCTGCCCAAGTTTCGCCTCAAGACGGCGGTGCTCCGTCCCGAATGTCCTCTCCTTATTTTTTTCTAGGTCAAAATGACCTATATACCAGAAGGTGGGCACCGGAGGTGGGCTGGGTTGAGCACAACCCACCAGGGCGCGCCCTGGTGTATTGTGTTCACTAGGTGGCCCCCCTCCGGTAGTTATTTGCTCGAGTATTTTTATATATTCCAAAATAATTCTCCGTAAATTTTCAGTTCATTTGGAATTGTGAAGAATAGGTAACTCTGAATTAGCTTTTTCAGGTCAAGAATTCCAGCTGCCGGCATTCTCCCTCTTTGTGTAAACCTTGCATATTATGGGAGAAAAGGTATTAGAATTACTCCATAAAGATTCATTATGCATAAAACATTGTAAATAATAGTAGGAAAACATGATGCAAAATGGATGTATCAGGCGATGTGCGTTTTTCTTGATGGGGTGTGCATTGGGGCACACCGCTAAGTGCTGCTCGATCACCTCCCTTGGCACACCGAACAAATGAGATGCTTTCCAAGTGAAAACATCCGAGTTTGCCCGAAGGAAGGCGACAAGCGTGCCTTCCTATGCGGGAGGAAAGCCGGTGCCGATGGTGAAGGCGGGGCCTGAGCTGCTGCCATCAACTGTCACCTTCTTCGTCTCGATGCGGTCCTGAGAGAACTGCTGCTTCTTCGCGGGCGCAGTCTCAGGAGGCTCAACCACATCATCGTCAGCCGGATGCATGACTGCGGTGGCCTTGTAGGCGTGCTCGAGGGAGCAGACTGCGTCCTTTTCGTTGCAGGTGACGATGATGATGCCGCTGCAGCCAGGCATCTTGAGGACGTTATAGGCGTGCTGGGTCGCTGCCATGAAATTGTCGAGATTCGGGTACCCCAAGATGGCGTTGTACGGCAGGCCAATGTATGCCACATCGAAGTCGATGAGCTTAGTGTGGTAGTTCTTGTGGGTGCCGATGGTGACGAGGAGGTGGACTTGCCCCAGGGGATGGTAGAGCCATTAGTCACTCCGGAGAAGGTCTGAGTTGGCATGAGTTGGTCCTAGGTCACTTGAAGCGTCTCGAAGGTCTCGATGGAGATCACGTTGAGGCCAGCACCTTTGTCGATGAGGGTCTTGGTAACCATGACATTGCTGATGGGGAGCGCACCTGCGACGTCCGCAGACTTGGAGTGGTCCTCTGAGTCGAAGGTGATGACATACAGTGACCAATTGAGAGGCAGCGCAGCCTCAGGCTTCGGGAGGGTTGCGTTCACCTCGCGAGAGAACTGCTTGAAGTGGTGGTTGGATACACGAGCCTAAGCTCCGCCGTGGATGCAGGCAACCGCGCGAGGCTCCTGGTAGCCTCCGGTGCCCTCGTAAGCTGGCTGACATTGTTCCTCCGAGGTAGTGGTGGTAGTGGCGGGAGAGCGGCATTGCCCTAAGGATTTGCCTCACGAGTCTGGTCACGTAGGCGCCCTCACGAGGCTGGTCGCGCCAGCCCTGGCGGGGGTTGTTGTTACTGTTGCGGCTATCCTGGCGGTTGGCGCCACGACCAGCACCATGGTCACCTCGGTGGGCCAGGTGCTCGTCATAGAGCAGCTTGAGCTTCTCGCAGTCTTCAGTGTTGTGGGAGCGCATGTTGTGGTAGACGCAAAGTAGCGGCCGCCCTTGCCGTCCTCATCGCGGTCACGGCCGCACTTCTGCTCAGTCTCCGCCGCAAGCACGGGATGACCCTTGCACTTCACATCCTTGCTCTTGGCCTTGGCAGCATCGAGTTCCACGTCAGGGTCGTCGTGGACGAAGAAGCGGCCTTCTTCGGCCTTAGTGCACATGTCGGAAAGGTTGAATAGCTCAAGCACCGACTCCAACTCGTTGTTGATGGCGAGCTTCTCGCGCATCCTGACGTCCGTGATGCCAATGGAGAACACGGAGATGACAACCATGTCAAAGGCACGCGTTGCACACCTGGCTAAAAGCACGGGATGTACTTGTGGAGGGTCTCATGGGAGTGCTGCCGCACATGTCGTAGGTCATTGATGGTGACAGAGCCGTCGTGTGTGCCCTTGAAGTTGGCAACGAACTTGCTGCAGCGATCGTTGCATGAAGAGATCGATGCCTCGGGAAGGTTCATGAGCCAGGAACACAGACCATCCTTGAGGGCTGTGGGGAGCCAGTTCGCCATGACCTTGTCGTTATCAGTCGGCACCTCAATGCTCAGCACATAGAGCTGAAGGAACTCTAGAAGGTTGGGGTGCTGTCATAGCGCGGGGGTAGCACCGGATTGAACTACACGGGCCACACCACCCGACGTAGCTCACGGGACAAGGCTCGGCAGCCCATGCCGCTCGAGGGAATGCCTCCGGCGAGAGCGACACTTTATTGGCGCCCAGCCGCCGCGACCTCTTGGACCACCTGATCTTAGCTCTTGCGCTGCTGCTCAAGGATCACACGTGCATCAGGCGGCACGCGACGGATGATCTGGCAGCTTCCCTCATCTTGGACCAGCGGGGATACTCCACGTGAAAGGTCACGCGCCCGCGCGTCATGCCAAGGCCCGATGAGTTCATCGCGTAGAGGAGGTGGCGGGGGAGCGCCATGCGCTACGTCCCCGGCGCGAAACGGCGGAGCGATTTGGAAGGCGCTGGAGCATCGCCAGCGGCGTCGACGAGCCCGGTGATGTGACCAAGCCAGGTGTTGTAGCCAGTGTCTGTTCGACGGTAGCGGGGTAACTCACGCGCCCTGAGTAGCATGACCTGCATGCTCGGTGGCCCACGGCGGGCGTGGGAGGAAGATGTCGTGGCGGTGCGGCCCTCTGCCTGCACGTATGGGTGCAGGGAGGAGTCGTACTGCTCACGAGCAGCATGGTAAGTGGCGGCAGTGGCTACGGCACTGGTATGTGTCGGTCCTAAACAAACGGTTTTTAACCCCTTTCCACAACGGCATTTGGAACCGTCGCCAAGTGAGTGTGGGCGATAGGGGGGGTCCTTCCCACACGACCCAGAAACCGTCGGGGATATGCCCTCCTGGCACACACACTCGGCAAAATGAGGTCGTGTGCGACCGGCGAGCGCTCAAATACGGAAATACGTACAGTAGAGCTAAAAAATACAATTAGACAGTCGAAATTGTTTCCGGTCGCAAGTACATCCCACACAGTCAGTCCCCGCTAAATGTTTCCGTTCGTATGTACATCCCACATAGTCGCTCCAAGGAAAATGTATCCGTTCATAGGTACATCACACACAATCTTTCCCGTTAAATCGTTTGCGTTATTGAATGTATCACACACGGTCCGTAGAAGAAACTGTGTGGCAAAGGCTGTCCATCACACACAGTTTTTATGTGGTAAGCGTTTGCGCAAGGTGGCCTAACGCAAACAGTTTTCAAGAGAAACTCGTGTGTGATTGTTCATTGATCCAACACGGTTTATTCCTAGAAACTGTGTGTGTTGCCTGACGTCATCGCCCATGGTATCTTTTCAATAACCTTTTGCAATATCAAAACCAGATTAGCAGGCTAATTTGCAATTAGTAGGCTAATTGCCTTATTATTAATAATCCATTTATTAATCTAATTGACATTCATATTAGGCACAAAATATATTTCATTTCCATATTAAGGAAGCAGTGTTTCATAATTGAAATACATCAGAGTACAACATGACATAGCTTCAGCACTCAGCTACCCCATTACACAACTGCACCAGCACCAAGTTCCCCATGCAACATGTAGAACCTTTCAAAATTAGCATCATAGACGGTATATAGACAGATGCATCTCATCTGGAAAACTGCTGAAGCGGAAGGCGAATATTCTGCCTTCATTCGTGTTGAAGGTCTTTGCAACTTTAGGCCAGTGCCTATGGATGATTGACCGCCCATCCTTCGTCCTCTTCAGGAACACTTCAATATTGAACCGTGGGTGTTGTATGAAAACCTACCTTGCCTCCTGACTATAGAGGTGGGTTGAAAGGTAATCATCAGTGAACTGCTTTGGAAAGGCCTGAAAACAAGGATGTGCATAAATATCTTCTCTATATTGGAAATGGGGCAAAGGAATAAGAAAGGGCAAGGTATAATAGTTAGTACCATCTTATAGTGAACTGATGTCTTCTTCATTGTGCAGACAAAGATCTTGTTTTTTTGTTGCTAATTTCTTTATCCTAACAATCTTTCTGAGTTTTTTGATTTGATTGATATTCATGGATAACTCATTTCCCCATATGCAAAAAGGGTCGAACTGTGGGTCAAAACCTTTGACAGCAGGACCTACAGGTGCAAGACCAAATTTTTAAACCAAAATATTAGAATGGTTCCTGCAATTGCACAATAATGTGCTATTAGAGAACGGACCATGCACGTGCTAACCTCGATTGTAAACCTCAGTGCTTCCCATTGTTTCCCTGCAACACATATAAGGTAGTTAGTCATCAGGTTAAGTAGGGGTTCGCATGCTATCAGTAAAATATCTTGATGAAAAATAAGCACATTGGAGATTCATCAGATTAATTCAAGTCACACGGAAAACCCATTTATCCAAACGAAGCATGATTAAGAACTAGAAAATATAGAACTTGTATATGTTTCTCATGTATTAAGTGTAGCCAAATTCAATTTATTCCTCACATCCACAACAATACAAAATTCTACCCATGACAATTGGACATTGCATTGCAGAATTGAACCAAGCAGTTAACTAAACACCACAACAAATAAACTAAACACTAACTGAGCACCACATTGCACAATATAACATACTCCTAATAGAAGATCAGACAGTTAACCAAACATTTAACTATAGCCAATTGTAGCAATTGTAATTGTTTCTCATGTATTTAATACAGTCAAATTCAATTTATTCCTCACATGGTATACAATAACAGAATGCACCCACAACTATTGAACATCGCATTGCAGAATTGAACCAAACAGTTAACTAAACACCCCAACACAAATGAACCAAACGTTAACTGAGCACCACATTGCACAATGTATAACCAAACCAAGCACGCTTGACAACTTGCAAATATAGCAATTGTATTCGTTTCTCATGTATTTTGTAAAGATAAATTCGATTTATTTCTCACATGGAAGATGTAGCGATCCGACCTCAGGCGGTCAAATCTCTGTGCATAAGTGTCATCCCTGGATCGGTAATGCTGACACACACAGTACTTGAAGGATTTATAACAGAGTGCAATCACACACTTATTACATCGAATGTCTCAAAAGAGAACTTATTACAACAAATATGGATTAAGGCCATCTAAATAAGATAACAACAGAAGGCTTGGAAGATAAAGTGAGTCCATCAACTCCAACGGCATAGCTGAGTGCACGACAACGACCTAGCGCATCTTACTCTTCGTCTGAAAAGTCTGCAACATGATGCGTTGCAGCCCGAAATGGGTCAGCACATGGAATATGCTGGCAATGTAACACAGTAGAGCAATGAACAGAATAAATGCTATCACTACATGCATATGAGGCTGGTGGAGGCTCTTTGGTTATAATGTTTTGCGAAAAGCCATTTTTCCCTACAACAAAGGAATATATTTTGTTTAATTATCATGGTAGTTGTTAAACATTGAGAAGGTTCCTCCAACTCAATCCCAGTTAAGCAGTATTAATAACCCAACAAATTAATTTACAGTGACGAGAACAACATGATAATCCAAGAACCAGATACTCAAGATGTCCATAACCGGGGACACAGCTAACCATGATTAGTTTGTACACTCTGCAGAGGTTTGCGCACTTTTTCCCACAAGATTCGGTCTCCTCCGTTGGATTTCTCACACTACATGGTGTTTGAGAAACGGATGACCGAGACACAGTCTTTCAGAAGCATTAACTCTAACCCTGGGTAGACAGTACCATCCTACATCCCCTACATCTACTAGCCTACCACTAGAAGAGGTCATGCAACATACTCAACTATGCTAGAGCTCATAATAGCTTGTGGCTACACACGGAAGTTTCTAGCATGAATAATCTTATGATCCCTTTGAGCCTGGGTGGCGAACCATATGATGATCACACGGGTACTCCGGGATATCCTAGGACAACACTGGATTCTCTAGGTGCCCGCAACCAATCCACCCAGATGTTTTTTTAAGTAGCCACCTTAAGTTAACCATTAATTAACAATCTCACATCTGTCATGGATAAACTCAAACCCAATCCACGTCTACGAGCATAGCATCGCAATATAAGCATAGCGTAGAAGTAACTCCCATGGGTTTGATAATAAAAGGACAATAGGTTCTACCTCATCAACTACTTTCCAATACCCACATGTTAATCACAACCTAATCATGCAGTGTTTGAGGGTTGTAACTAATGCATAAAAACTGGGTAATAAAGGGGTATGATCAATGTGTTACTTGCCTTGCTAATGATCCGCAAACCCTAGAGAATCGTAGTAGCACGCTTCGCATTCGGGGAATTCTATCGCAAACAAACAATAGCATACATAAGCACTCAAGCAAAGATGCAAGGGTAAAACTCAAATAAGAAGATCCAATCTGAAAGTTCAACTGAAGTGATTCGATTTGCAAAAAGAATCAATCGAATCGGAGCTACGGAACTGAAACTATGGTAAAAAGAACCTCGAATTCAAATCTGCATGAAACCAAATTTTAAATCATCAAAACCTCGTTCAAGTTGATTAAACAGAAAGAGAGGCTCGAGACAAAGATTTTGCGTTGGTTTCAATAGATTTGGCTAAATGGTTTAGAAATGGCGAGGGTTTGAAGATCAGGGGCTAATCTGCGATAAAAATAATCGCGGATAGGTCCCTGGCAGAAAATAAACAGAAAAAGAAAAATCTATCGGACGAACGTCCGCTAACATAGATGAACGGGCGAATTCGTTCGTTAAAACGAATGAACGAAGAACGTTCACAAACGAACTAAACCGAGAAACCGAACCGATCTAAAAAGAAAAAAACTAATCTAGGGTTTTAAAAAAACCGATCGGTTTTTACCTAAACCGAAAAAAACAAACGACGGCGGCTCGGATCCGACGGCAGCGGCGCGAGTCCGGCAAGGCGGTGGCTCGGCGAGGCAGGCGACGACGCGGCGTGGGCGGCGGCTGCGGGGCGC
>NC_057805.1:289057249-289066105 GCF_018294505.1 Triticum aestivum
GGCACGGCGCGAGGCGGCGGTAGCAGGCGCGGCGGTGGTTGCGGCGCGGCGGCCGGGTTCAGGACGAGGAGAGGAGGGGGCGGCGGCAACATATATAGGGGGAGGGGGTCCGACTTGGGGGAGGAGGCAAGGCGCGGTGGCGGGGGCATCCTGCACTCCGGTTGGAGTCCGGCTCGGGCACGCGGGCGAGCGGGGGAAGGTGGTGGCGCGCGACTGGCCGGCTGGCCTTCGGCCCAGTTCGGTCTGGGAGTTTTTTTAAATAGATTCCGCCAAAGAAAAATCCTAAATAAATATAAAAAATTCTATGAGTGCCAAAAACAATTTTCACCGTCTAAATAAAATATTTAGAACTTAGTGAACATTTTCTTGGCCTAAAAATGCAACTTTGAAAAATGCATATTTTTCTAATTCAAATAAAATAGCAGTAAAATGCAAATAAATTTATTTATTTGATTTTAATATTTTCCTCCAATATTTCTTTTATTTTGGAGAAGTCATATTATCTCCTCTCATTTGTTTTTATATTGAAATATTTCGGAGGGAAAAAATAATTAAAACCAAAATGATCCTCTTTTCAATATTTGAGAAAATTCAAATATGAAAATAAATGAAATCCCCAACTCTCTCCGTGGGTCCTTGAGTTGCTTAGAATTTCTAGGATCAAAACCAAAATGCAACAAAATATGATATGCATATGATGACCTATGTATAACATTCCAAATTGAAAATTTGGGATGTTACAAACATACCCCCTTAAGATGAATCTCACCCTCGAGATTCGGGTTGGCTAGAAAATAGGCGTGGGTGGTCTTTCCGTAGATCTTCCTCTCGTTCCCAGGTGGCTTCATCCTCGGTATGGTGGCTCCACTGAACTTTGCAAAACTTGATAACCTTGCTGCGTGTAACTCGACTGGTAAACTCGAGAATCTGGACCGGTTTCTCCTTGTAGGTCAGATCACTATCCAACTGAATTGCTTCCAGGGGCACTATATCTCTTAGAAGGATATTGGCCATCTCAGCATGGCACTTCTTCAACTGGGAAATGTGAAACACATCATGAACTCCTGACAGTCCTTCGGGTAACTCCAACTTGTAGGCCACTTCTCCCATACGTTCCAAAACTCGGTATGGTCCTACAAATCTCGGGGCTAACTTTCCCTTAACTCCAAAACGTTTAACTCCTCGCAGAGGTGACACATGAAGATATGCTCTGTCTCCGATTTCGTAGACTACCTCCTTGCATTTTGAGTCTGCATAGCTCTTCTGCCTGGACTGAGCTACCTTCAGTCTATCTCGAATCAACTTAACCTTCTCCTCTGACTCTTTGATCAAATCTGGTCCAAACAACTGACGGTCTCCAACTTCATCCCACATCAACGGTGTCCTGCACCTTCTTCCATACAAAGGTTCGAAAGGGGCCATCTTCAAACTGGCTTGGTAGTTGTTGTTGTATGAGAACTCTGCGGAGGGAAAATTATCATCCTAGCTAGATCCATAATCCAACGCATAAGCTCTAAACATGTCCTCCAGAATCTGATTGACTCTCTCGGTCTGTCCATCTGTCTGCGGATGAAAAGTTGTACCAAACTCTAGCCTGGTACCCAAAGTCTGGTGCAGCAGGTGCCAAAACTTTGAAGTAAAATGTGTTCCTCTATCTGATACAATGGTCCTCGGAACTCCATGCAGACATACGATCCTGGTCATATATATCTTGGCCAACTTCGCACTCGTATAAGTGGTTTTCACTAGGAGAAAGTGAGCCACTTTGGTCAAGCGATCCACTACTACCAAAATAGAATCATATCCCGATCGGGTCCTGGGTAATCCGGTGATAAAATCCATGCCAAGCTTGTCCCACTTCCATTCGGGTATCGGCATAGGCTACAGTAATCATGCTGGCTTCTGATGTTGTGCCTTCACTCTCTCACATACATCACATAATGCTACATACTCGGCAATATCCTTCTTCATTCCTGTCCACCAGAAACACTCTTTCGAATCCAAATACATCTTGGTGTTTCCGGGGTGTATCAAGTATGGTGAGTCACGAGCTTCCTGAAGTATCAACTTCCCGATCTCTGCATTATTGGGTACATAAACACGGTCCTCAAACCACAAGGTGTCGTGCTCATCCTCACGAAAACCTTTGGCTTTTCCTTTACTCATTCTCTCCTTTATCTCAGCAATTTCCTTATCACCCTTCTGAGCTTCTCGAATTTTTCCCAATAATGTTGATTGAACTTCCAATGCTGCAACAAAACCTCTAGGGACTATCTCCAAACGAAGCTCCCTGAGATCTTCGGCCAACTCCTTTAGTAAAGCTCCGCTTACGAGGGTATTGGCATAACTCTTCCGGCTGAAAGCATCTGCTACGACATTGGCCTTGCCTGGATGATAGTGCAACTTCATATCATAATCTTTTATAAGCTCCAACCATCTCCTTTGCCTGAGATTCAGCCCTTCTGTGTGAAAATGTACTTCAAACTCTTATGATCCGTGTACACATCACAATGATTTCCAATAAGAAAATGTCTCCAGGTCTTGAGCGCATGCACTACAACTGCTAACTCAAATCATGCGTGGCATAATTTAACTCATGCGGTCGAAGTTGACGTGAGGCATATGAAACAACTCTTCCATCTTGCATAAGTACACCTCCCAGTCCTAAGCGAGAAGCGTCGCAATACACTTGGAAATCTTTGCGTATATCCGGCAGAATCAGCACTGGGGATGTAACCAAACGTTTCATCAACTCCTGGAAACTTGCCTCACATTCATCTATACATTTGAACTTGGTGTCCTTCTTCAAAAACTCCGTCATAGACTTTGCAATCTTAGAGAAATTCTCGATGAATCTCCGATAATATCCTGCGAGTCCCAGAAAACTGCGGATCTCTCCTACTAAGGTGGGTGCTAGCCAATCAGTGACAGACTGAACCTTGGTAGGGTCTACTGCTATACCTTCTCCTGATATAACATGTCCAAGAAATCCAAGTTCCTTCAACCAAAACTCATATTTGCTGAACTTGGCATATAACTGATGTTCCCTGAGCTTCTCGAGAACTAAACACAAATGCTCCTTGTGTTCCTCTTCCTTCTTCGAGTACACCAAGATATCATCAATGAACACCACGACAAACTTATCCAAGAACACCATGAACACCTTATTCATCATACTCATAAAATAGTCAGGGGCATTAGTTAATCCAAATGACATAACAGTGTACTCATATAGCCCGTACCTTGTGGTGAAGGCTGTCTTAGGTATATCCTGTTCTCGAATCTTCAGCTGGTGGTATCCTGATCGCAGATCGATCTTGGAGAATACTTTAGCTCCTTGCAGCTGGTCAAACAAATCATTGATCATCGGCAGCGGGTACTTGTTCTTGATTGTCACTTCATTCAATGCACGATAATCAACAACCATTCTCAAAGATCCATCCTTCTTTTCAACCAAGAGCATTGGGGCTCCCCATGGTGACGAACTTCGTCGAATGTAACCTTTCTCCAATAACTCCTTGGTCTGCATCTTAATCTCCTCTAGATCATTTAAAGGCATCCGGTATGGTCTCTTCGATATCGGTCTGGTGCCTGGCAACAGTTCTATCAAAAACTCAATGTCTCGATCCGGTGGCATGCCTAGTAACTCCTGTGGAAATACATCCGGATAATCCTTCACTACAGGCACTTCTTCCTGAACAACTCCTGAGAGGGAATTTACTTGGGTTCTCCTTGGCGCATGCCTGGATACATACTTGATCCTTTTTCCCTTCGGGGTAGTGAGTAAAATTGACTTACTGGCACAATCGACGTTTCCTCCATACATCGATAGCCAATCCATTCCTAGTATCTCATCCAATCCTTTTGACTCCAAAATTATTAGGTCTGAGTGGAAAACATGGCTACCAATGGTTAAGGGTATCTGATCGCACCATCGGTTGGCCATATACTCTGCTCCTAGTGAGCTTACTAGCATGGGTGACCTAAGGGCTAAGGTGGGTAACTTAATCTTGTCCACAAATCCCCTTGAAATGTATGAACGTGATGCACCAGTATCAAAAAGAACGAGAGCGGTAAATGACTTAACCAAAAACTTACCGATAACTGCGTCAGGCTGCTCTTCAACCTCCTCCACGTTGATGTGGTTCACCTTACCTCTGGTTAAGGGATTAGGCTTCTTCCCAGAACTTCCATTGCCATTACCATTCTTTGGTTCAGGGCACTCATTGGCATAGTGTCCAGTATTCCCGCACTTGAAACAAGTAATGTGACTTTGGTCCTTCTTGGCGGGTGTGGCTGGGTTAGAGCGGTTCTGATTACTGCTTGCTCCATTCCCATTTCCATTCTTGGGGCCACTGTGGTTATGCGAACTTCCTCCATTGTGGGTATGGCCTCCATGGTTATGGGTATATCCTCCCGAGTTCGGGGTAAAATGAGGCTTCTGCTGAGCTCCTGAATTGTACTTCCCTTGTCCATACTTCCTTTTGCGGCTCTCAATCTGCTGCTGCTTTCCTTCAATCATAAGAGCCTTGTCTGCCAACTCCTGGTAGTTGTTAAATGTTGGCACCATTAACTGCATACTCATCTCATCATTCATCCCTTCCATAAACTTATCCTGCTTCACGGCATCTGTGGCCACATCATCTGGGGCGTAGCGAGCTAACTTGCTGAACTCATCCACTTACTACCCCACAGTACGGTTTCCTTGACGTAAGTTGCGAAACTCGCGCTTCTTCATGCTCATAGCTCCAGTTGAGACATGTGCAGTGCGAAAGGCCTGCTGAAACTGCTCCCAAGTGACATTGGCTATAGGGAAAGTGGATGTGTAATTCTCCCACCATGAGGCTATGGGTCCATCCAATTGATGTGCGGCAAAACGCACCTTATCAGCATCTGTGCAACCTGCGGTGGTCAACTCCCTTCCAATCCTGCGTAGCTAGTCATCAGCAACTATTGGCTTGGTGCTACTGGAAAACACCGGCGGCTGCAACCTCAGAAAACGGGCTAAGCTATCAACTGGAGGTGGCAGCGGTGGGTTGTTGTTGTTGCCTTGGTTCTGGACTAATAGCTACATCAAAGCATTCTGCTGTTGGATCAACTGGGTGAGCTCCAGTGGGAAGACAAATCCAGGGTCACGTCTCGGAGGCATCTGATGGGTTTAGAGGGGAGAAACTAGAATAGAATGAGGTCTAGTGAGAAAGCACTACCCATATGCACATGAGACAAACACATTCATATCACTCCAAATCAATTCAAACAAGGGCATACAATCGATCTAACTATCGTTACAGTGCTCGGACTACTACTATATACATGGGGGAATACTACTAATAGTATGGTGGTCTACTAGAAATTTTGATCGGTGGAAGACTCCATGATATCTGCTCCTGCTTCGTCTTCATAATCATCATCACATACTGTTGGGGTCGGAGTCGGTGTCATCGATGATGATGTAGTCTTCAGAACGGATGTCATCGGGGTGGTCGTCATTTCATCCTAGCGTGGGGTCTCCCATGAACACTCCTAGCTTCCTTGTCAGGTCGTCATTCTTTTCCACTAGTATTGGAATTTCCTCCTCGTATCCTTCGCGCGTAGACTTGAGTTCCTCTTCTAGCTCCACGTTCCTGGTCATCACCTTCTTCAGTTCTATCATGCTTGTGCACATCTGGTTCTCCTGGCGACGAATGTGCTGGTTTAACTCCTGGATGAAAGCTGTAATGGACCTGTCCCTCCTGGTACTGATCATCTCCCATTGCTCATCTCGGCGCCCACATATCTGGTAGATAGTGTCCTTAAGATCCTTGTGATAATCTTCGCCGATGCGTCCCATGGCGATGTGGGCTGCCATGCTCTTTCCTAGACTCCAGGTTGGTGCATCAAAGGAAAACTCTATAGGTTCAGTGACTGGCGTGAATGTCCTTCCTGGAACTTGAACTCGAATCATCCAACGCTCCTCTTCTGGCAAGGTGGCGGTGTAGGTCCCGGTGAAGCTTGGTATTCTGATATTCATGTACAACTCATTTCCCCATATGCAAAAAGGTTCGAACAGTGGGTTAAAACCTCTGACAGCAGGACCTACATGTGCAAGACCAAATTATTAAACCAAAATATTAGAATGGTTCCTGCAATTGCACAATAATGTGCTATTAGAGAACGGACCATGCACGTGCTAACCTCGATTGTAAACCTCAGTGCTTCCCATTGTTTCCCTGCAACACATATAAGGTAGTCAGTCATCAGGTTAAGTAGGGGTTCGCATGCTATCAGTAAAATATGTTGATGAAAAATAAGCACATTGGAGATTCATCAGATTAATTCAAGTCACACGGAAAAACCATTTATCCAAACGAAGCATGATTAAGAACTAGAAAATATAGCACTTGTATATGTTTCTCATGTATTAAGTGCAACCAAATTTGATTTATTCCTCACATCCACAACAATACAAAATTCTACCCATGACAATTCGACGTCGCATTGCAGTATTGAACCAAGCAGTTAACTAAACACCACAAGAAATGAGCCAAACATTAACTGAGCACCACATTGCACAATATAACATACTCCTAATAGAAGATCAGGCAGTTAACCAAACAGTTAACTATAGCCAATTATAGCAATTGTAATTGTTTCTCATGTATTTACTACAGCCAAATTCAATTTATTCCTCACATGGTATACAATAATAGAATGCACCCACAACTATTGAACATCGCATTGCAGAATTGAACCAAACAGTTAACTAAACACCACAACACAAATGAACCGAACATTAACTGAGCACCACATTGCACAATGTATAACCAAACAAGCATGCTTGACAACTTGGAAATATAGCATCTGTATTCGTTTCTCATGTATTTTGTAAAGATAAATTCAATTTATTTCTCACATGGAAGATGTAGCGATCCGACCTCAGGCGGTCAAATCTCTGTGCATAAGTGTCATCCTTGGACCGGTAATGCTGACACATACAGTACTTGAAGGATTTATAACAGAGTGCAATCACACACTTATTACATCGAATGTTTCAAAAGAGAACTTATTACAATAAATATGGCTTAAGGCCATCTAAATAAGATAACAGTGGAAGGCTTGGAAGATAAAGTGAATCCATCAACTCCAACGGCATAGCTGAGTGCACGACAACGACGCAGCGCACCTTACTCTTCGTCTGAAAAGTCTGCAACATGATACGTTGCAGCCCGAAACGGGCCAGCACATGGAATATGCTGGCAATGTAACAAAGTAGAGCAATGAACAGAATAAATGCTATCACTACATGCATATGAGGCTGGTGGAGGCTCTTCGGTTATAATGTTTTGCGAAAAGCCATTTTTTCCCTACAACAAAGGAATATATTTTGTTTAATTATCATGGTAGTTGTTAAACATTGAGAAGGTTCCTCCAACTCAATCCCAGTTAAGCAGTATTAATAACCCAACAAATTAATTTAGAGTGACGAGAACAACATGATAATCCAAGAACCAGATACTCAAGATGTCCATAACCGGGGACACAGCTAACCATGATTAGTTTGTACACTCTGCAGAGGTTTGCGCACTTTTTCCCACAAGATTCGGTCTCCTCCGTTGGATTTCTCGCACTACATGGTGTTTGAGAAACGGATGACCGAGACACAGTCTTTCAGAAGCATTAACTCTAACCCTGGGTAGACAGTACCATCCTACATCCCCTACATCTACTTGCCTACCACTAGAAGAGGTCATGCAACATACTCAACTATGCTAGAGCCCATAATAGCTTGTGGCTACACACGGAAGTTTCTAGCATGAATAATCTTATGATCCCTTTGAGCCTGGGTGGCGAACCATAGGATGATCACACGGGTACTCCGGGATATCCTAGGACAACACTGTATTCTCCAAGTGCCCGCAACCAATCCAACCAGATGTGTATTTAAGTAGCCACCTTATGTTAACCATTAATTAACAATCTCACATCTGTCATGGATACACTCAAACCCAATCCGCGTCTATGAGCATAGCATGGCAATATAAGCATAGCGTAGAAGTAACTCCCAAGGGTTTGATAATAAAAGGGCAATAGGTTCTACCTCATCAACTACTTCCCAATACTCACATGTTAATCACAACCTAATCATGCAGTGTTGGAGGGTTGTAACTAATGCATAAAAACTGGGTAATAAAGGGGTATGATCAATGTGTTACTTGCCTTGCTGACGTTTCGCAAACCCTAGAGACTCGTAGTAGCACGCTTCGCACTCCGGGAATTCTATCACAAACAAACAATAGCATACATAAGCATTCAAGCATAGATGCAAGGGTAAAACTCAAATAAGAAGATCCAATTTGAAAGTTCAACTAAAGAGATTCAATTTGCAAAAAGAATCAATCGAATCGGAGCTACGGAACTGAAACTACGGTCAAAAGAACCTCGAATTCAAATATGCCTGAAACCAAATTTTAAATTGTCAAAACCTTGTTCAAGTTGATTAAATAGAAAGAGAGGCTCGAGACGAAGATTTTGGCGTTGGTTTCACTGGATTTGGACAAACGGTTTAGAAACGGCGAGGGTTTGAAGATCAGGGGCTAATCTGTGATAAAAATAATCGCGGGTAGGTCCCTAGCAGAAAATAAACAGAAAAATAAAAATCTATCGAACGAACGTCCGCTAACAGAGACGAACGGGCGAATTCGTTCGTTAAAACGAACGAACCAACGAACGAATGAACATTCTCAAACAAACTAAACCGAGAAAACCGAACCGATCTAAAAAGAAAAAAAAACTAATATAGGGTTTTAAAAAACCGATCGGTTTTTACCTAAACCGAAAAAACCAACGGCGGCGACTCGGATCCGATGGCGGCGGCGC
>NC_057805.1:289066737-289085876 GCF_018294505.1 Triticum aestivum
GGCGACATATATAGGGGGAGGGGGTCCGACTTGGGAGAGGAGGCAAGCCACGGCGGCGGGGGCATCCCGGACTCCGGCCGGAGTCCGGCTCGGGCACGCGGGCGAGCGGGGGAAGGCGGTGGCGCGCGACGGGCCGGCTGAGCTTCGGCCCAGTGCGGTCCCGGAGTTTTTTTAAATAGATTCCGCCGAAGAAAAATCATAAATAAATATAAAAGAAAATTCTATAAATGCCAAGAACAATTTTCACCGTCTAAATAAAATATTTAGAACTTTGTGAACATTTTCTTGGCCTAAAAGTGCAATTTCGAAAAATGCATATTTTTCTAATTCAAATAAAATAGCAATAAAATCCAAATAAAATTATTTATTTGATTTTAACATTTTTCCTCCAATATTTCTTTTATTTTGGAGAAGTCATATTATCTCCTCTCATTTTTTTTATATTGAAATATTTCGGAGGGAAAAATAATTAAAACCAAAATGATCCTCTTTTCAATATTTGAGAAAATTCAAATATGAAAATAAATGAAATCCCCACTCTCTCCGTGGGTCCTTGAGTTGCTTAGAATTTCTTGGATCAAAACCAAAATGCAATAAAATATGATATGCATATGATGGCCTATGTATAACATTCCAAATTGAAAATTTGGGATGTTACAGAAGACAATACAAAATTGCAGCCTGAAGAATTGAACATCACATTTGCAGAATTGAACCAAATAGTTAACTGAAGACGACAACTAATTAACAAAACAGTTAATAAGTGAGCACCACACTGCACGACATATAGAACATATACACTAGAGCAACAGATTGCATGGTAAAATTAGATAGCACAATTCACTAGAATTTGTGAAGGAAAGGCAGGAGCAGCACACGCAATGGGTATACCGAGCATGCTTAACCGGCATAGCTAGCAAATGGCAAGGTGCTTCTCCAAGATCTAGGGGTCGGCACGAATGGCAGCCATCGCGACCTCATCCGCGCATGCGGCCGCGATTTGCTTCTCCACTTCCAAATGCTCCTTGGGATCCTAGCTATACTGCGTGCACCATGGCTTAGGGCGGCGCTTATTTGGTGGCGGGTTCAGTGATTTGGGTGGAAGGTGTTGCGCTCGTGCCGACGGTCAGGGCATGTGGGATCTGGAAGGAGGATGAGGATGGGGGTCGGGTGTGGATTACCTGCCTGGATAGATGAGGCCAAGTAGCATGAAGCAGGGTCTCCGATGAGGACGCGGCGCTGCAAGCAAGGTGTGAAGGTTTCAACTTGGAAAGGAAGGCGGAAAGAGGGGAAATGTGGCTTTTGGTATGGGGCAGGGGCGAGGAGGTAGGTATTTCCGCGGAAGCCGAATATTTGGAATCGCTTCAGCCAAAAAACTGGCACGCAAAGTGTCATCAGACACGGTCCCTTATTTAGAACTATTTACGATATGTGGAAATCAGAAACAATTCAGATAGCTTAACTCGTGTGTGATGAGTTTAACGCCAAAAGTTTTGGTTCGAATTTCCATGGTTACAGTGGTCATCCACGTCATTGCATAATTTGGGTACACAAAGGAGACTACAGCACACCCACACTTCTTAATCGAGCAAGTTCATCAATTAAACAGAGCTAGCTGACCTAAACATTACTCTAACAAATTAAAGACCGACGCTCTTAATTAAACAAAACAAAGAGTACTACTACGGTTGGTGCTCGTCGATCTCCACTGCCGCCTCCATGTCCAGCTCGCTCCCGACGGTCTCCCGTGGAAGGGGCTCCATGGCATCCATCGCACCATACTCGCCAGTCGTGTGGGCGGCCTCCATCATGGCTAAGGCCGCTGCTACGGAATGGACAGTTGTTGTGCCGCTCTCGCCAGTTGCTATCCCCGAGGCAGATGTTGCTGCCGCCACCTGAGAATCAACAGCGGCCGTTTGGGCTGCCTTTGCCGCCCGGTCGCAGATTGCGGCCGCGCTCATGCACCTTGTTAGCACGCGCATGGCGGCTGCGGCCATGCTCTCGCCGTAGTGGGCCACCGAAGTTGCCCTTACAACGCTGGCCCACGTGCCCATCTTTCACCAGCGACGATTGAACAATGAAATGATATTTGGGGAGCAAGCTAGTGTGCTTGAGACGCCGGCTGAGGACTGTAGCCGACGCAGCTTCTCGCGTAAGACATAGGCGTACTATACACCGACGGTGTGCCAGGATATTTTGTGCTGCATCTCACATGGTTGGTGATAATAAACTATGTGCGATCTACTTGATTTTTCATCTTGATTTGCATTACATAAGGGGGTCACAACGGCAATGGATGGTGTTTGAATTGCTAGACCTTTTATATGGAGTGAACATGCAACTATATGTGTGTCGTAAAAGAATTGGAATTATTCAGGGTTTGTTTGAACATTTTATACATTAAATTGGTTTTCTAGCCATTTCAGGTGCACAATTCAAAATTAAACTACATGCATATGCTCCGGTGCACCAACATGGATTGTAAAATCATATATGTGTCCATGGGTTTATGCTTATCTCCCATGCAAGAAATGGGGATGAAATTCGAAGACCACGGCACCGTGGCTCTCCGGCAAACGTCGACGTACTTGCTTTTGTAATTCTAGTAAATCCAAAATTCGTCCAAAGTTCATGAAACTTGGCATGCTATCATGGCGTGGCATCAAAATGCCGTGGTAAAATATCTATCCCATTTGGGGCAAGTTTGGGTATAAGCTTCTCATAAACCAGAGCTTCTCACAACAAGTGTGATGATTTCGGTAGGAAATGTTTCACCTTTCTGGATGAAACGATATCCGTTACCTCTTCTCGATTTCAAATTTTTTCCTAGTGTCAGGATAGAACAACAGGAGAGTTGTGTCAATTTTTGGGATTTTTCCGGGTTCGCATGGACATTTTTATACATTAACTGAGTTTTCTATCCATTCATGTGCATAATTTAAATTTAAACTACAGGCATAGGCTCTAATGCATATAAATTAGTTGAAAATTCAAATCCGTGTCCTTGGTTGCTTGCTTAGGTCCCATGCAAGAAATGGGAATGAATGTCAAACACCCTGCCACCGTCACTCGGCCGCAAACATTGAGATGCCTGGTTTTTAAATCCTAGTAAATCCAAAACTCGTCTGAAATTGATGAAACTTGGCATGCTATCATGGAGCGGCATCAACATGTCGTGGTAAATTTTTTGGCCCATTTGGGGTAGGTTTGTGTATATGCTTCTCACAAACCAGACCTTCTCACAACAAGCATGGTGGTTTCGGTAGGGAACGTCCCACCTTTGGGGATGAAACAATATCCATTGCCCCTTATTGCTTCCAATTTTTTTCCCATGTCAACATAGAACAACAGGAGTGTTGTGTCAATCTTTGTTATTTTTCGGGGTTCGTTTGCACATTTTTATGCATTAACTGAGTTTTCAATGCATTTATGTGCATGATTCAAATTTGAACTACATGCACATGCTCCAGTGCATATAAATTGGTTGAAAAACCAAATTTGTGTCCTTAGGTGCATGCTTAGGTCCCATGCAAGAAATGGGATTGAATTTCAAACACCAGGGCACCGTTGATTTCCGCCAAAACATTGAGATACTTTATTTTTAAATTCTAGTAAATCCAAAACTCATCTGAAAATTCATGAAACTTGGCATTCTATCATGGAGCGGCATCAGCATGTCGTGGTAAATTTTTTGTCCCATTTGGGGCAGGTTTGGGTATATGCTTCTCACAAACAAGAGCTTCTCACAACAATCATGATGGTTTCGGTAGGGAACGTCCCACCTTTGCGGATGAAACGATATCCATTGCCTCTTATTGCTTCCAAATTTTTTTCTCATGTCAACATAGTACAACAGGAGTGTTGTGTCAATTTTGGTGATTTTTCGGGGTTCGTTTGGACATTTTTATGCATTAACTGAGTTTTCAATGCATTTATGTGCATAATTCAAATTTGAACTACATGCACATGCTCCAGTGCATATAAATTGGTTGAAAAATCATAGTAGTGTCCTCGGGTGCATGATTAGGTCCCATTCAAGGAATGGGAATGAATTTCAAACACCAGTGCACCGTTGATTGCGGCAAAACATTGAGATGCCTAGTTTTTAAATTCTAGTAAATCCAAAACTCGTCTGAAATTCATGAAACTTGGCATGCTATCATGGAGCGGCATCAACATGCCATAGTAAATTTTTTGTCCCATTCGGGACAGGTTTGGGTATATGCTTCTCACAAACCAGAGCTTCTCACAACAAGCATGATGGTTTTGGTAGGGAACGTCCCACCTTTGGGGAAGAAACGATATCCATTGCCTCTTATTGCTTTCAATTTTTTTCTCGTGTCAACATAGAACAACAGGAGTGTTGTGTCAATTTTTTTGATTTTTCTCGGTTCGTTTCGACATTTTTATGCATTAACTGACTTTTCAATGCATTTATGTGCATAATTTAAATTTGAACTACATGCACATGCTCCAGTGCATATAAATTGGTTGAAAATCAAATATGTGTCCCTGGGTGCATGCTTCGGTCACATGCAAGAAATGGGAATGAATTTCAAACACCAAGGCACCGTTGATTGCCGGCAAAACATTGAGTACTTTATTTTTTTAATTCTAGTGAATCCAAAAGTCGTCTGAAATTCATGAAACTTGGCATTCTATCATGGAATGGCACCCGACATGCTGTGGTATTTTTCATGTCCATTTTGAGAGAAGGCACACTCGAATAATGACAGCCAACAAAGGCATTTTGCAAAAATAGCTGCCACTTTAATATCTCAAACGTTTGTATAATTCAAACCGTGTGCATTCTGGTAACCATTCACGTGACGCCATGTGTCTTGGTTTTAATGGCCGTAGGAGGTGCCGTTCGGACAGCTGCTTGACCTTGACTGAAGGGGAGGCGTGCGAGCGCCGTCCGGTGCGCAGGCTGACCGAGAGGCGTGCAAGCGGTCCTTGAATGCGCAGGCTCACCGGGAAGCATGCGAGCTGTACGCTGCGTAGGCTCATTGGGAAGCGAGCCCTTTGACTTCCATGGCCGCCCGCCTTGCTCGCATCCTCTCCATTAATGGCGCCCAAGCCGCAGTTTAGTTCGCTTTTTAAATATAAAACACTCATCGCAAACGTTTTAGTTAGAACACCCGTATGCAAACCGACAGCTTCCCCAGGAAGCCAAGAGAAAATGTGCCGAGCAGGATTTCTGTAGCTCTTGATCGCAAACGGTTTAGATAGAAAACCCGTATGCAAAGTGAGAGCAACGCATGATTTGTACATCCCTTCAACGCAAACGGTTGTTTTGGATGACCCGTGTGCAACCACGTAGAAACAATTTGGTAAGATTTGTCAATCCTTGTACTACTGCGATTTGTCAAAATATGAAGCTAAAAATCACTAGCAGTATCTAATTTTTGCAACTAAAATTCAGTAATTAAGCATAGATTTCATTCATAGATTGAGCAGTCGTTCTTAATTTATACAAACAGTTCAACTCGACAGCTCAACCGACCAAACTTTTCCCCAATTGTTGCCAACCACGTACTGAAATAGCTAGTTCAACTATATATACTAGCTAATTTTAAGTACGTTGTACAGTTCCACCACACCTATAGTCAGATGAACTGAACAAAATAGCCCCTAAATATGACTACTACTACTACTAGTACTACTACTACCACCACCACCACCACCACCACCACCACCACCACCACCACCACTACTACTACTACTACTACTACTACTACTACTACTACTGCAGAGGGGCTTTGTACTAGTTCCGGCTGCCTCTCCTCTACCGAGCACGCTCAGTAAGAGGCGGAGGAGGAGGAGCCTACCGACGAGGTGGGCAACCGCAATACAGTGCCTGCCGCTGTTGCAGCTTCAACGACGCTCACCTCGAACGCCCTCTGCCGCTCCAGACGACCCCTCTCAAAGCGGTGGTTCTCCTCGTGGATCTCCTGATTCCTCGCCTCTGAGGCAGCGTGTGCCGCGGCCACGGTGGCGGTAAGGCTCTTTGCATGCTCGACGAGGCGCTCCTCCTCCTCCCGTAGGAACTCAGTGTAACGCGCAAGGTCTCTGACGCACGTGTGGGCATCCCCTCCGCCTCTCGCCTTCGGGCGGTGGTGGCGAAGCGAGTGATGACCCCGGCGGTCGACGGTGGGCTAGCGGCCATGGCGGCCGACGACGGGGTGGCGTCCATGACCACCACCTCTTGCCTTCGGGCCGCGGTGGCGGAGCGGGTGATGGCTACAGTGGCCGGCAGTGGGGTGGTGGCCACGATGGCCAGATCCCGCCTTCTGGCCCCGATGGCGGAGCGGGCGATGGCCCTGGCTTTCAAGGGTGGTGTGGCGGCAACGGCAATCGGCAACAGCTGCCGACGGGCAGTGGCGGCGGAGCGTGTGGTGGGTGTTCCGTGCACACCCAACAGGGACGCCACGCGCACTACACTACGCCGGGGACTGCGCCGCCGCCTCGGTGTAGCCTCCCAGCTGGTGGTGTCCTCTGTTGACGGCGGAGTGGCTGAGCGACGACGACGGACCGGTGCCTGTCGGTGTACAAAAGTAGGGGTTTTCGTTACCCCTTTAGTTGTGCATGGGTAGTCATAACCACACCCGCGGCCACGCTTGGCGGAGCAGAGGAAGCAAAGGTAGAAGGCTGCCAAGGCAACGCTCAAACCAGAAGCATGAAGAGTGAAAGGACAAGATGGCTTTCCCCCACACCCTTGCCGGGGCAGCCTACACGGCCCCGTCAAGAGCCTTGCCGGGGTAGCCTACGTAGCACCGGCAAAGAGCCTTGCTGGGGCATTTTTCCCAACACCAGCAAGGCCACCACCCGTGAGCCTGAGAGTTCCGACGCCATTGACAACGTCAGGACCAAGGCTCGGGGAGCGCCTGTGTGGTGGCATGCAGATCTTTGTGAAGACCAAAGGCCTACAAAATTAGATGAGAACCAGAAGATGAAGACCCCCGACAAGTTCTTGCCGGGGACGACTGAAGACCCCCGGCAAGACCCTTGCCGGGAACGCCAACGAGATCCCGACAAGGCCCATGCCGGGGGCGTCTATGAGGCCGAGGCCAGGCCCGCACGTGCCAGAGTTTCGCTGCCCCGCACCCGCTCCGACGTGGCGGCCAGCCCGCCAACTAGGTGAGCGCCGGTGTGGCAGCATGCAGCTTCTAGGATAACTAGCCAAGCACCTGCGTGGTGTCATGCAGATCTTCGCGAAGACCCTGCCACCGCACCAGCTCAGCAGCCAGCCAGCCAGCGTGGGGCTGCATGCCTCGTCAGTTCGGACGCGCGTCTGAGCGGGGCGAGGTGGCCATGGACGGGACGAGCTTCTTTGCCGTCCCCGATAAAGCAAGAGGAGGCATAGGCGGCGCATAAATGCGTTTGTCCTATGATGTTAGGTGATAAACTTGTACACTGTACATACTTTCCACCTCCTGTGTGCCACCGTGGCAACCCCTTTGACATATAAAAGGAGGCCCGAGGTGTACGGAGGGAGGATTCAGACTTTTTGGACTGGGCATGCACCGCAGCTAGTTCAAGAACTCAAGAACACTAAATACACACAAAGCAAGACTAGGGTTTTACACATCATTCGCGGCCCGAACCTGGGTAAAAATACCCCCATGTTGGTCTTCTCGACCCACTCTTTGCCCGGCACCACACCGCACCAACCGTAGTAGGTATTCCCTGTGATCCCATAAGTGTCATTCCAGATCCCCGACATCTTTAGCACGCCAGGTAGGGGGCGCTGAGGCTGTGAAAATCTCATTTTGAAGTCAACTGATCGACTCCTTCGTCGCGATGGCTCCCAAGGAGAAGGCGATCACGGCGATTGGCTCGTCTGGGGCTGAATCGCCCGTCCTAGCGTGGGCGAGCGACGAAATGGTCGCGGATGGTGGTGGAGGCGTAGCCTGCGAGCATCCAGGACACACTGGCAATCGGAGCAAGGCGAGTGGCGGCGTGCGCGCCCGAAACGACGAGCCGCGCGCCGCTGGGCCTGGGGGTTGGGCCATGTTGCCCACGGGCGGCGCGATGACCTCCTAGACGCCCCAGCCGGCACCCGCGCTGCGACCTTCCTAGGCCGCGCGTGACGAGCAACCCCATGATGTCGGTGCCTCCGAGCACCGCCGCGGGAAGAGCCCTTTGCGTCACTCTCAAGATGCACCGGGCCGGCATGCGTGCCCAGACGCTGGCAGAAACGGCACGCGACAGCAGGACCGTGATAGAGCTCCTTCTAATGTGGTTAGAAGTCGGAGTGCGTCACGGTCCACGCAGCTTTCGCCGCCACCCGCGCCGGCGGAAGCGTTGGCACGCGTGCAACTACTCCTCGACCTCCCTCCAGCAGCGGAGAAGCTCGACGAGTGGAGGGCCACCATTCGAAGCCTCATCAGCTTCGCCAACAAAGATGAGCCGCGCCCGGCGGGACCCTCGGGCTGACGTTCCGTTGAGCCGGTGCATGCCGACGGTGGGACCACGGTGCTCTCTCCTCCCCCACGGCCGCGACTGCAGTCGCCGGCTCGCCAGGCCGACGCCCGCGACAACATTTCTACGGCGTCGTCCGACCCACGAGCCCGACCAACGTCAAGTCCTTCGGGAGCGAGCTCAGGAAGACGCTCGAACCACTATCGAGCGGCGGCAAGACACGCACCATTAGTCAGATAGGCGCGCGGGACCCACTATGTACCGCCCGACGCTGGTGGGTGCCAGTGACCTACCTTACGAGGTGGGTTATCCCGCCTTTACCCGTGAGCTGCGGCAATTCCAGTGGCCCACCCACCGCACGTTCAAGCCTGAGGTCGGAGAAAAATACAACGGCAAGACTCACCCGTCGGACTTCCTCGGCATCTACACCATCGCGATGCAAGCTGCCGGAGCTCACGACGGTAAGGTGCTTGCCAATTATTTCCCGTTGGCACTTAAGCTCAACATCATGTCATGGTTGATGCACCTGCCAGTGGGTTCCATCTCTTCTTGGTCCGATCTGTGCCACGAGTTTGTTGTTGCCTTTACCGGAGGCCACCAAGCTCCTGGCCAGGCAAGTGACTTGCATGTCATCCCCCAGAAGGATGGCGAGTCCCTGCGCAAGTACGTACAAAGGTTCAGCCATGTGCAGTACAACATCCCAGATGTTCGTCCCACCGCTGTCATCAGCGCATTCCATCAGAATGTGCGCAACCGCAAGATACGCTAGGAGCTGGCGATGAACAAGGTTAAGGATGTAGCCGAGCTGTATGTTCTGGTCGATAAGTGCGCTTGGGCTGAAGAAGGAAGGAAGTACCCCGGCGAAGACGCCGGCACGGAAACCGACTCCACAGACGAAGATGCCGTCACCCCGACAAAGAAGGGTCGGCGCCGCAAAAGGAAGCATAAGGGCAAGACCGTGCTTGCCGTAAAGGGATCCGTCGACCCTGGCACCGCCAAGAAGACCAAGGTTGATAACCCCGGCAAGGAAGTTGCCGGGTGCGCCGCCTGCCGGGCCTTGGCGGCTGCCGACAAGCCAGGAGGCTCTGACAAGCAGTACTGCAAGATCCATCGCACCAAGGGCAATGACCTCCAGAACTGCTGGCAGGTTGAGCTGCTTGCAGAAAAGCAAAACGATGAATATGAGAGGCGGGACAAGGAGAAGGGCCAGGATGGTGTTGAAGGGTCCGGCAATAAACGTGGCGGCCGAGGAGGCCACCGCGACAAGGATAATCAACAAGAGAGGCCCGCTCGGGGCCGCGACAAGAAGGAGGAAGATGATGATGATGATGAGGACGACGAGTCCGGCGAGCATGAGTTCCAGAAAGCTATGGAGGCCATGTGCGTCGACGGTGGCCTCGCTGCACACCTCTCACCGCCAACTGAGGCAGTGGGCGCGTGAGGTCACTGCGGCGGAGCCATCGTTCGACGCCCAGAGGCCACTGAAGTGGTCCAACATGCCTATTATTTTTGACACCGAGGATCACCCTAACCGCACAACTGCGGTTGGGTGTTTGCCGTTGTTGGTTTCCCCAACAACACGCAACCTCAAGGTGACGAAGATACTAGTTGTCGGTGGGGCCGGTCTGAACTTGATCTCGCCCGCTGTGATCGAGAGGCTGCAAATCCCCGACGGAGATCTCGAGGAGACGGGTACGTTTCAAGGGGTCAACCCGGGGAGGAGTCAGCCGAAGGGCAAAGTCACGTTGCCCGTCATATTTGGGGGCGAGCTGAACTACCGGACGGAGAAGATCGTTTTTGATGTGGCCTAGATCCCTATAATGGGATCCTCGGCCACCCAGTGCTGGCCAAGTTTATGGCGGCATCACATTACGCTTACAACACGTTGAAGATGCCCGGGCCGATGAGCATCATCACCGTCCCCTCCGACACGAAGGACGCGCTCATCTGCGCCGACCAACTCTACTGGGAGGCAGTTGCCGCGGCTGCCGCCAAGGCACCTGTTCCTGCCGCTAAGGCCCCAGGAGGGAATAAAACTGGAAAGGCCCCTGCCTTTGCCGGCTAGGCCCCTTCCGGCAAGACTTCCGACCCTGTCAAGGACTCGTGCACCTCCTCCAGCAAACGCGCCTCTTCGGAGCATTGCGTTACCATTGAGGACGTGCTAGAGAGCTCCTCCAGCGGGAGCAAGAGGTCCAAGGCGGCCCCGCCAGGAACCAAGAAGGTGTCCGTCAAGGAGGATGGCACGTGTGGAGCTTTTACCATAAGCTCCACCCTCGACAGCAAATAGGAAAGCACACTCGTCGCCTTCCTGCGGGGGAATGTCGACGTGTTTGCATGCCAAGCATCCGACATCCCCGGCGTTCCCAAGGTGGTGATTGAGCACCACCTTGGTGTATGTCCCCACGCGCGGCCCATCAAGCAGAAGGTCAAAAAGCAAGCTTTGGAGCGACAAGAGTTCATCATCAAAGAGATCAGGAAGTTGGAGGCGGGAGGCTTGGTCAGAGGAGTGCTCCACCCCACGTGGCTGGCCAATCCAGTGGTAGTGAGTAAGGCAAATGGGAAGTGGAGGCTGTGTATTGACTACACAGATATCAATGAGGCCTGTCCAAAGGATCCTTTCCCCTTGCCACACATCGACCAGATAGTGGACTCCACTGCTGGGTGTGACCTGCTATCATTCCTCGACGCCTACTCAGGATACCACCAGATCTTCATGATGAAGGAAGACGAAGAGAAAACTGCGTTCATCACCCCATGTGGTACGTACTGTTTCGTACGGATGCCTTTTGGGTTGAAAAGCGCGGGTTCGACATTTACCCGGGTGGTCCAACTTGGTTTTGAGCCCCAGCTGCATAAAATATGGAAGCATATATGGATGATATAGTAGTCAAAACCAAAGACAAGGCCACGCTCGTATAGGATCTGGAGGAAACATTTGCCAACCTATGCAAGATCAACCTCAAGCTCAACCCAAAGAAGTGCGTGTTCGGCGTCCCATCCGGAAAAATTCTTGGGTTCTTTGTGTCTCAACGTGGAATCGAAGCAAATCCCGACAAGATCAAAGCTATTGAGCAGATTGAGCCGCCAAGATGAGTCAAAGACATCTGTAGGCTCGCCGGCTGTGTTGCTGCTCTAAGCAGGTTCATCTCCAAATCTATTGAGTGCGCCCCCCTTCTTCAAGGTTGTGAAGAAGGCGGGTCCAATGAAATGGACTCCGGAGGCAAAGGCAGCACTGCAAGATTTGAAAAAGTACCTCTCCTCCACGCCAATACTAGTCGCACCTAGACCGCAAGAGCCATTGCTGCGATATCTAGCGGCAACGAATCAAGTGGTTAGTGCTGCGCTAGTGGCACAAAGAGAATTTGAGCAAGAAGCAGCGGTAGCGGCAGAGCCGTCGGATGATGAGCTAGAGCTCTCCCCGGCAGGGCCAGATGCTGGCAAGGCAGAACCCCCGACAGAGCCTGGTCCAGGCAAGACGAAGTCCGGGCAAGCGGGTGAAGTCGAACAGAAGAAGAAGGTAGTGCTGCACCCCGTTTATTTTGTCAGTTCCCTCTTACAGGGGGCTAGGTCAAGATATTCTGGCATGCAGAAGCTACTTTTCCGCCTCCTCATGGCCTCGGGAAAGCTGCGTCACTATTTCCAAGCACATGAGATCACCGTCGTCACCCGGCTCCCTTTGCAACGAATAATGCACAACCCAGATGTGACTGGGAGGATTGTGGAGTGGGTGTTGGAGCTGTCGAGCTTTGGCCTCAAGTTTGAAAGTACTTCAACGATCAAGAGTCGAGCCTTGGCAGAGTTCATAGCAGAATGGACTAAATGCCCAACGAAGAGACTAAAGAGACCACCCTTCCCGGCAAGGAGGCGTGCCGCGATTGGATTATGTACTTTCATGGAGCTTTCTCACTACAAAGTGCTGGTGCCATTGTGCTACGTACTTGTCGCACCCACCGGAGAGCACCTCAAGTACGTGGTCCAGATGGACTTTCCCCGGGAAAAATCAACGAACAACAAGGCGGAGTACGAGGGGTTGCTTGCCGGTCTCAGGATCGCGGCAGACCTCGGAATCAGGAAGCTCATCATCAGAGGTGATTCGCAGCTCGTCGCCAAGCAAGTTAACAAGGATTACCAGAGCCCGCTGATGGAGGCCTATGTGGATGAGGTGAGGAAGTTTGAAGAGCATTTTGATGGTCTACAAGTGGAGCATGTTCCCCGAGCAGAGAATAGCATTGCCGACGTCCTGTCGAAACGCGCTACCCTCAAGTTGCCTATGGAACCAGGTACCTTTGTGCTTCAATTAACTCAGCCATCCGTTCAGCCATTAGCATGACAGAACAAGCGAAGGAAGGCAGGCCCCGGCAAGTACTTTCCCGCTGAGCTCCCAGGAGCCACCGGCAAGGAAGTTGCCAGGTACCCCAATCTTGCCGAGGGGCAACAACCTCCGGCAGGGCCCCAGGCCCTGAACGTAGAGGCAGCTGCCACTACGGCCGAAGATGAGCCTTTAGTCCTAGTTGTCGAGCCCCAGGCTCTGGCATGGGCGCAGTGCACTGTCCGTTTCCTCCAAACAGGGGAACTCCCTGAGGAACAGGAAGAAGCAGAGAAAGTATCCCGTCGGTCCAACATGTACCAGTTTGTGGATGATACCCTATACAGAAGGAGACCGAACGGTATGAAATTGAAGTGCATTCCTAAGGAGGATGGACTGGAGCTGTTGGCAGATATACATGGAGGCATATGTGGTACTCACATAGGATCAAGGGTCCTTGCTGGCAAGGCATTCCGGCAAGGTTTCTTTTGGCCCACTGCCCTCCAGGATGCAACTGCACTAGTAACAAAGTGTGAAGTATGTCAGTTCCATTCAAAGAAGCTCGATCAGCTAGCTCAAGCTCTTCAGACAATCCCTCTCTCCTGGCCATTTTAGGTCTGGGGCTCGACATACTGGTCCCCTTTCCCCGTGCCCTCGGGGGCTTTGAGTACTTGTGCGTTGCAATCGAAAAGTTCACAAAGTGGCCAGAAGTGGAACCGGCGAGGAAGGTGACAGCACAATCAGCCGTCAAGTTTTTCAAGGGACTAGTCTGCCATTTTGGTGTGTCAAATAGAGTCATCACCGACAACGGCACGCAGTTCACAAGCTGCACCTTTATGCAGTATATCCAAGACCTCGGCGGCAAGGTTTCTTTTGCTTCTGTTGCTCATCCCAGAAGTAACGACCATGCTAAGACGGCAAATGCAGAGGTGTTGCGAGGCCTCAAGACCAGGACTTTTGACAGGCTAGACAAGGGCGGAAGGCGCTGGATTGATGAGTTGCCAACGGTTCTTTGGTCGATCAGAATGATGCCAAATCGAGCCACTGCCAGACACCCTTTGCCCTGGTATACGGGGCAGAAGCAGTTCTCCCAATGGAACTCATATACGGGTCACCTTGAGTGCTCGCTTATGATGAGCTTGAGCAAGAGCGATTGCAACAACATGATGCGACGCTCCTTGAGGAAGATCGTCTTCGGGCTGCTGTGCGAGCCGCTCACTACCAGCAAGCCTTGCGCCGCTACCATAGCCGCAAGGTTCACGCCCGAAGCCTTGAGGAAGGCGACCTTGTTCTTCGGTGAATCCAATCCGCCAAGAATTCCAACAAGATGACGCCAAAGTGGGAAGGCCCTTACCGGGTAATACGAGTCACCAGGCCCGGCGCAGTCCGCCTGGAGACCGAAGATGGTATACCAGTGAGTAATTCCTGGAACATCGAACATCTTCGCAAGTTTTACCCGTAAGGCGCGGTTCCCGGGCCCCCCGGCAAACCACCTTTTTGTACAAGCCTTGCCGGCAAGGCATGTAACCCTTTGTACAAAGCGAGGCGCAGACCCTGATCAACAGATGAATAAATGAAGTGCTGGCGCCCTAAGTTTTAGCATGCATGTTAGGTCGAGTCTCCCTCTGATATGCTTGATAGTGCCTAGCGGCGACTAACCCATGGCATAGAGGTTGAGTTTGTGTCTTTGCATCCCTTCCAGTCCTTCTTGATTCATAGGCTGCACGAGCGCTCAAGCAGAACTTTTTGGGGAAAGGAGACAAATTGGCGCCCGGGCCCCGGCAAGCCATTCTTGCCAGGGGCAGCAGATTCAGATAAGTCTTTTTCCCAGCCATGTACTTCCGTATGAAGCTTGAACGTGTGAACCCTCGCCCGATCCCATGCCGCCTTGCTCCCTCCTTCCTATGTCCGGATCCTTTTCGGGTTGGAACTTGGTTGTAGTTGCGGTAGAAGGGAGAAAGACGAAGGGCCCAATTCTACTTTGCCCCTACCCTAGCCAAGGGCTTGAGTGTAGTCATGGTATAAGGTGGGAGGACGGCAAGGCCTGTTGCTGCGCGACGTTGTTTACTTAAAGTAAAACAAGGACTCGTTCCTGGGTGTGAGCCTCGCTCGCGCACAAAGAAACCCGGCATGCCCCCTTTTCATTGATACGTTGATTAAACAAGTACATTTCATACGGAATGTAAACATGAGCAAGGGATTACAAAGTCTAAATTCGACAAGGGCCCGCAGGCTTGAGGTCTAAAAAAAGAGATAAGATGCCTGTAATCCCTTTCTTGTTCCTCTCCACAGGAAGCGGATCGGGATAGAAGCAGGGAAAAAGGAGTGCCTAGGTGAGCTACGAGCAGCAGAAGACACCAAGAGAACGTCCCAGCGGCTGCTCAGAAGAGGACTGGTGATGACGGTGCCGGGGAAGAAGCCGGAAGATGAGGCAGTGGGCCGGCAATACGAGACGAAGGCGTCGATGCCATTGTACTCCGACTTGGCGGCCCGCCACCCGCCTACTTCGTCTTCTCAGGACTTCCCGCGCCAGCGGCTAGAAGGGACGACCCCGAGAAGTTCAAGGAGCTGGCTCGAGGAGCCGCCGCCAAGAACTACCCCCAGAAAATCACTCTGCCGGGCAGAAGGCCAGGTGCAGATGGTGTTCCTGCCGGCGTCGCCTAGGGACGGGGCGTCCGACGTCTAGTCGGACCCGTCCCCGTTGTCCTCCCCACTGGTCCGCTCCATGTCGTCGTCGCTCGAGGAGGAGCTCTCGTCGTCGGTCGAGCTCTCCGCGTAGCACCCTAACCTATGTCCCGAACGCCGAAAGAGCTTGATGGAGAGTAGGCCGCTCTCCACTAATTTGAAGTGGAGAACGTGCCCCTTCATCATGCAGTGGGCGCATGCGAAGGTTTTCCAACCCCAACGAAAGAGCATCACATGAGGGATGGGGAACCTTGTGTTCACCCACATGTCGCCATTGCAAAACCCCTTAGCCTCGGCAGCTGGTCGATCTCCAGCACCCTCGCGAATTCCTCGGGAAGGCGAAGGCGGCTACACGGCGGCTCGCACAACTGCAATGTAACGCCCACGATGCGGCTATATCTCCCACGTGTCGAGGCACGACTTAGAGGCATAACCGCATAGTGGTTTTGTCGCAAGAAGGGTCATCTTCGCAAAATCCCATGTAATGAACAAGAATGGGATAAAGAGTTGGCTTATAATCGCCACTTCACACAATACATAATTATCATTCATACATCATCCAAAATACAATCATATAGACCGACTACGGCCAAAATCCAGATGAAAATAAGACAACCCCAAGTGCTAGAACCCCGATCGTCCCAACTGGGCTCCACTACTGATCATCAGGAAAAGACACATAGTAACGACCACGTTCCTCGTCGAACTCCCACTTGAGATCGACGCCATCGTCTGCACTGGCATCGTCGGCACCTGCAACTGGTGTTGGAAGTATCTGTGAGTCACGGGGACTCAGCAATCTCACACCCGCGAGATCAAGACTATTTAAGCTTATAGGACAAGGAGGTGCAAAGAGGTGGAGCTGCAGCGGCAAAAGCATATATGGTGGCTAACTTGCGCAAATGAGAGCGAGAAGAGAAGCAATGGGACGGGCGTCATCTAACAATGACCCAGAAGAGGTCCTGAACACCTACTTACGTCATACATAACACAGACCGTGTTCACTTCCCGGACTCCGCCGAGAAGAGACCATCACGGCTACACATGCACTTGGTGTATTTTAATTGGGTCAAGTGACAAGTTATCTACAACCGGACATTAACAAATTCCCATCTGCCTCATAACCGCGGGCACGGCTTTCGAAAGATAATACCCTGCAGGGGTGTCCCAACTTAAACCATCATAAGCTCTCACGGTCAACGAAGGATAAACCTTCTTCCGGAAAGACCCGATCAGTCTCGGAATCCCGGTTTACAAGACATCTCGACAATGGTAAAACAAGACCAGCAAAGCCTCCCGAATGTGCCGACAAATCCCGATAGGAGCTGCACATATCTCGTTCTCAGGGCACACCGGATTGTCCAAGCTTCCGATAGGCCAGACCAAAGTTGCCCCTGGTGGCCACCGGCGACTGACAGTTTGGACCAATACTCAGAGGAGCACTGGCCCGGGGGTTTAAAATAAAGATGACCCTCGGGCTCTAGAAAACCCGGGGAAAAAGGTATAGGTCGCAAATGGTAAAACCAAGGTTGGGCCTTGCTGGAGGAGTTTTATTCAAGGCGAACTGTCAAGGGGGTCCCATAAATCACCCGACCGCGTAAGGAACGCAAACTCAAGGAACATCATCCCGGTATAACAGTAACTAGGGCGGCAAGAGTGGAACAAAACACCAGGCATAAGGCCGAGCCTTCCACCCTTAACCAAAATATATAGATGCATTAATTAAATAAGAGATATTGTGATATCCCAACATGTCCATGTTCCGATATGGAACAACTTCAACTTCACCTGCAGCTAGCAACGCTATAAGAGGGGCTGAGCAAAAGCGGTACATAGCCAAACAACGGTTTGCTAGGAAAGGATGGTTAGGGGCTGACAAGGCTGAAATAGGAGACATGATATAGCAAGTGATAGGTAGCGAGAATGGCAATAGAGCGAACAACTAGTATAGCAAAGATAGAAGTGATTTCGAGGGGTGGTCATCTTGCCTGCAAGGTTCTCAGAGTTGTCGAAAGCTTGATCCTCGTAAGCGTACTCGACAGGTTCCTCGTTCACGAACTCGTCTCCCGGCTCTACCCAAGACAAGAACACAAGCAAACGGTACCACAATCAACACGAGAAATGCGCAAGCAACATGATGCAAAACATGTATGATATGCAAGATATGATATGCGATGCATATGCGTGCTCCGGAAGGAAAATGATGAACATGGCAGTAACTTGGCAAACCAAGCATGCCACTGGAAAGATGAGATGATTTCGGTCGAAATCGATATAAAGATCACCGGAATCGGATGCACGGTTTGCAAATGGCAAGCAAAACAAGAATGACACTAATCTGCGATAAACAGCAAGATAGCACTTCAAATGCAACAAGTAACAATGCTACAGCACCCCAACATAGCAACAAAGCACATGGCAGTAATCTACAGGAGATGCTTGACAAAAGATGAACACTGAGCTACGGCTAGTTCACAAAATAACAAGCTCAAACAAGCATGGCAAAAGTGCAAAAGATTATAGGTTCACAGACTTCGTGAAAAACTGGACATGGCAGAAATCAGCATCAGGTCGCAATGTTCAGAGCACGAAATCAACATGCTACAGCAACTTAACATTGCAAAACAAGGCATAGTAGTGTTCTACTAAATGCACATGACAAAAGTCCCTTACTGACCATAAGCCAACAAGGACCAGAAGATATGATGGCAAGCATGTAAACATAGCAAGTTTCGTTATCAGGTTTCAGACTTGGCAGAAAACAGAGCATGGCAGAAATATTAATATGTAGGCCTCTTTGTGAGCTTGAAGCTCTCACTACAGAGCAATGCATGACAAACCAAGCATACCTACAGAAAGATGGCATGTTTATGAAGCTATCCATGGCAAGAACAATTGCATAGCATGTATGGATCAACTACAATAAGCTTGGCAAAAATGCATGTCATGTTAAGAATCTGCCAGAAATATTTTATAGCAAAAGTAGAGCAAGATTGAGTCATGCTATAGTACTCTAAAATTGAAAAAAATTGCAGGAATGGATCAATTACAAATATATCTACAAAACATCCTTACGGAACATCTCCAAACTATGCATGGATCTCTCTGTAGCATCAAGTTTTCATGTCAATAAAATTACAGCAGACGAGGACTTAGAGAAATCACTAAGTCCCTGAAATCAGAAATATTACGGGGCATACTTTGCATGCTTGTGCAAGTCACCACATAGATCACAAAAATACATGGACTATACCACTGGAAAGATGGCATGGCATACTTCAAAACACATGTAGAGCTCATGCTTAAAAGATACACACAATAAATGATACAAAAATGACAAATCTCCAAGTTCTGGTAAGAACCAGAGAATAACAACAACTAGCCCTCTTCCAACGAAGATTTGAGAATCAAGATGACAACTAATGAAAATGATGCAATTGAACAAAATGAAGAGCATCACGAGACGAACAATTTGACATATTATACGCACGAATCGGAGCTACATGCACAAAGTTATCGCATCGGGAACAGGAGCATATACTGAAAAGTTTCTGGGACTTGGAAAAAATAACGGGATCTCGGGGGAAAAAGTCAACGCCTCACCACAGAGAGATCGATCCAGATCTCGATCGGGGCTGGGCCGCCGGTGGGAGGAAGAGGCACCGGAGGGCGACGAAGAGACAGGGCCGGAGGGAGGAGGAGCGGGGCGGCGGCGCCGGTCGCC
>NC_057805.1:289086925-289090484 GCF_018294505.1 Triticum aestivum
GGCGCTCGCGGGTTGGCCGGGCGGCGCGGCGGACGTGTCCGGCGCGGGCGGACGCGTCCGGCGCGGCGCGGAGGGAGAGGGTTAGGGTTTCGTCTGCAAATGTATATCGGGATGTCCACCTATAAATAGGTAGAGGGAGCTAGGAGACTCCAAATGAGGTGCGGTTTTCGCCCACACGATCGTGATCGAACGACCTAGAGCATGGAAGAGAGTTTGGTGGGTTTTGGGCTGGTTTTGGAGGGGGTTTTTGCTGGAAAATCAAATGGACATTGCGGAGGCCCGGTTAACCGTTGGAGTACCAAACGACCTCCGAATGGAACGAAACTTGACCGGTAGATTCCGGGTGGTATATTAAAGCCACTTGACAAGCCTCGGTCCACTCCGAGAAAGTTTGACACACGCACACGAAAGAAAACTAGAGGGGTGCACCGGAGGAGATAGGAGCGCCGGATTGGAAAACGGACAACGGGGAAAATGCTCGGATGCATGAGACGAACACGTATGCGAATGCAATGCACATGATGATATGATATGAAAATGCATGACATGACAAAATACAAAACGAAAGACAAAACCCAACAACGGAGGGAAAAACATATCACATAGCCGGAAATGGCAAGAGTCGGAGTTACAAATATGGCAAGTTACATGCGGGGTGTTACAACACTCCACCACTACGAGAGGATCTCGTCCCGAGATCTAGGACTGAAAGAACTCCGGATATTCGGAACGGAGATGGTCCTCGCGTTCCCAGGTGGCTTCCCAGTCGGAATGGTGCGACCACTTCACTTTGAGGAATTTGATAGACTTGTTGCGAGTCTTGCGCTCAGTCTCTTCAAGAATAGCAACTGGGTGCTAATGATAAGACAAATCTTCTTGGAGGTCAATCTCTTCGAAGTCGATAGTGCGCTCAGGCGTCTTGAAGCACTTGCGGAGCTGTGACACGTGGAACACATCGTGCACGTTCGCGAAGTTGGAAGGAAGCTCAAGTTGATAGGCGAGGTCGCCTCTTTTGCCAATGATCTTGAAAGGACCCACGTATCTAGGGGCAAGCTTCCCTTTGATACCGAAGCGACGAGTGCCTTTCATAGGAGAGACGCGGAGGTAGACATGGTCTCCGATCTCGAAAGCCAAATCACGATGCTTACTATCATAGTAGCTCTTCTGGCGCGATTGCGCGGCTTTGAGATTATCACGGATGACTTTACACATTTCTTCAGCTTCAGTGATTAAGTCATTGCCAAGAAGTTGACGTTCACCAGTCTCTGACCAATTGAGAGGAGTACGGCACTTTCTGCCATAGAGAATCTCGAATGGGGCCTTGCCCGAACTCGCTTGGAAGCTGTTGTTGTAGGAGAATTCAGCATATGGAAGACAATCTTCCCATTTCATGCCAAAGGAAATGACACAAGCCCTGAGCATATCTTCAAGAATTTGATTGACTCGCTCGACTTGGCCACTAGTTTGAGGGTGGAAAGCTGTGCTGAAGCGAATATTAGTGCCCATGGCCTTCTGGAAGGAGTCCCAGAACTTAGAGGTGAAGATGCTTCCACGATCAGAAGAAATCAATTGTGGAATGCCATGTAAGGAGACAATTCTGGAGGTGTAGAGCTCTGCCAGCTGAGCTGCTGTGATGGATTCTTTGATAGGAAGGAAATGAGCCACTTTAGAGAGCTTGTCGATGACAACAAAGATAGCGTCATTTCCGCGCTTGGACTTTGGAAATCTAGTCACGAAGTCCATTTAGATATGATCAAACTTCCATTCCGGAATAGCAAGAGGTTGGAGGAGACCAGCTGGTCGTTGGTGTTCTGCTTTCACTCTTCGGCAGACGTCACATTCATTCACGAATTGAGCAATTTCTCGCTTCATTCGAGTCCACCAATACGACTGCTTGAGGTCATGATACATCTTCGTACTTCCAGGATGAATGGAAAGGAGAGAATTGTGCGCCTCGTTCATTATGACTTTCCTTAGATCACCTTTCGGAACCACAATCCGGTCCTCGAAGAACAAAGTGTCTCTGTCATCACGCGATAGCACTTGTATTTGGAAAGACCCTTGTCGATACCACGTTTCACCTTCTTCACCATGGCATCAAGGAGTTGAGCCTCACGAATTTGATCTTCCAAAGTAGGAGATACTATGAGGTTGGCAAGAACGCCTTGAGGAACAACTTGGAGATTCAGCTTGCGGAAAGCTTCACAAAGATCCGGTTGGAAAGGCTTGAGAATTAAGCTGTTGCGATAAGCTTTCCTGCTTAACGCATCTGCAATGACATTAGCCTTGCCTGGAGTATATTCGATACTCGGATTGTACTCTTGAATCATTTCTACCCATCGAGTCTGCCTGAGGTTGAGGTTGGGCTGAGTGAAGATATACTTGAGACTCTTGTGATCAGTGAAAATGTCCACTTGTCTTCCCAACAAGAGATGTCTCCACGTAACCAAAGCATGGACAACTGCCGCCAACTCAAGATCGTGAGTGGGGTAGTTCTTCTCGTTGGGCTTCAACTGCCGAGAGGTATAGGCCACAACTTTCTTCTCTTGCATTAACACAACACCGAGTCCTTGGAGAGAAGCATCACAGAAAACTTCATACGGCTTGGATTCATCAGGAGGAGTCAAGACAGGAGCTGTGACTAGTTTCTGTTTGAGAGTGTTGAAAGCAACTTCACACTCAGGAGACCAGACATACTTCACATGCTTCTGTAGGAGGTTGGAAAGAGGCTTTGCAATCGTGGAGAAATTCTCAACGAATCTTTGGCAATAGCTTGCAAGACCCAGAAAACTGCGGAGCTGCTTGACATTTTGAGGAGGTTCCCAATCCAGAACTGCGGACACCTTCTCGGGGTTTACAGCGATGCCTTTGGCGGAGATGATGTGACCAAGGAAAAGAACTTCATCTAGCCAAAACTCACATTTGGAGAACTTCGCATAGAATTGATACTCTCTGAGCTTGTCGAGCACCAATCGCAAATGTTTGGCATGATCCTGCTTATTCTTGGAGAAGACCAAGATATCATCGAGATACACCAGAACGAATTCATTGGTATAAAGGTTGAAGATGAAATTCATCATCCGAGAGAACACCGGAGGAGCATTTACAAGGCCGAAAGACACGACAGTATATTCATAAGAACCAAAGCTCGTTCTGAATGCTGTCTTGGGAATATCTTCTTCACGAATGCGAATCTGATGATAACCCATACGAAGGTCAAGCTTCGAGAATACTTTAGCGCCCTTGAGTTGCTCAAATAGCTCATTGATGTTGGGAAGTGGATACTTGTTCTTGATTGTCTTCTTGTTCAATGGACGGTAGTCGACACAAAGTCGGTCCGTGCCATCCTTCTTCTTGACAAAAAGAACACCACAACCCCATGGAGAAGAACTCGGTCTGATCAAACCCAGACGTTCTTGTTCATCGAGCTGCTTCTTCAATTCCTTCAGCTCGTTAGGTCCAAGCTTGTATGGACGCTTGCAAACGGGTACAGTACCAGGCTCTAGTTCGATAACGAACTCAACTGGCCGGTGCGGAGGCATACCCGGAAGCTCTTCTG
>NC_057805.1:289090494-289096550 GCF_018294505.1 Triticum aestivum
CCCTTCTCATTGAGAGAGAAAAACCGAATGGTTTCATCACGAGCGGCAAAAACAATCACATCCTCAGACGAGTGTGTCAGTTGAATTTCTCTGGCAGCACAATCAAGTTGAGCCTTGTGCTTAGAAAGCCAGTCCATCCCGAGAATAAGATCAATATCCGAATCACCAAGAACAATTGGAGAAGACTGAAATGCATAATCGCCCATCTTGATGGTAACATTCGGAACCATGGAACTTGCATTCATGCATTTGCCTGGAGAGACAACTGCTAACGGCCTAGGCAATCCTTGGAAATGCAATTCATGCTTGGATGCAAAAGGTCTTGAAATGAAAGAAAGAGATGCACCAGTATCAAAAAGAACTTTTGCAGGAATATCATTAACTGAGAGATTACCCATTATCACATCAGTAGATTCCTCCGCTTGAGCTGCATTCAACATGTTCACCTTTGCAAACTTTGGATTATGCTTGACCACTGCATTGCTGGAAGATCTGACAGGAGGAGGAGGAGGAAGACGTCTCTGGTTGAAGCACTTGTTAGCATAGTGACCTTTCTGCTGACATTTGTTGCAAGTCACCTCTGAGAGTGGACGGTGATAAGGAGCATTGGACTTTGGAGCTTGATTCTGAGACTTGTTCTGATAGCCAGAGTTGGAAGAGTTTGAAGAACCATGGCCACCTTTGTTCTTCTGCTGGTAAGGCTGACGAAACGGAGGAGGAGGAGGCAACCAGAACTTCTGTTGCTTAGCTGTCACAAGTGAGGAAGAAGAAGACTGAACTGCGTCCCTGACTCTTTTCTTAGAAGCCTCACACTTGAGCTGAGCAGCCTCTTGCTTCAGTGCCATATTGTAGAATTGATCAAACTGAGAAGGCTCAACAAGAACGAGAGCTAACTGCAGATCCTCTTTAAGGCCACCTCAAAAGTGATAGATCATGCTCTTCTCATCAGGAACGTCTTGCTTAGCAAAGCGAGCAAGTTTCTGAAACTGAATGTTGTATTGATACACAGACATGTTTCCTTGCTTGAGATTGCGGAACTCCTCACGCTTGCTCTCAACAACACTTTGTGGAATGTGGTGCGCTTTGAAGTCCCGACAGAAGTCAGTCCAAGTAATCACACGACCTCCTCTGGAATCTTTGTATTGTTGAAACCAATCAGCAGCTTGGTCCTTGAGCTGGAAAGAAGCGAACTTGACAAAGTCCTTAGGCCTGACATTGCTACATTCAAAATGCTTGTTGATGTCCACGAGCCAATCATCGGCATCCGTGGCCTCGGCACAGTAGCTGAAAGACTTGGGCTGATTTGCGAGAAACTGGTTGAGAGTGGCAAAGTGAAACTGATTGTTGCCTTGACCTTGATTTCCTTGATTGCCTTGCCCTTGAGTACGTTCTTGCAAGAGTTGCAGAATCATCTGAGCATTGGCGTTGGTGGCTGCCATGATTGATTGCCATGCCTCCGGAGGTGGAGGTGGTGGCGGAGGGTTCGCTTGACTCCCTTCATTGCGATCCGGATTCTGACGCGTTGGCGGAGCCATCCTGAAGAGGGTGACATCCGTTAGCATCTCGATAGACAAAAGATAAGTAGAATCAACGGATAGAAATTGCAACATATAGTCTTCACAATAAGCATTCGAACGAAGATGAACGAATGAATTCCGTAGTAAGTCATCACACTTCCATAAGTTGAGAAGCCACTTGAAAAAGATATGAAATGAACATAATAAAACAAAGTATTGGCTTGCAGAATAAGCCGGAACAAACATATGATAGATATTTCGTCCGAAGTTTTCGTGGTGGGGCCCACACGGGCTCAATCGTAAAGCACCATCATGTACAAGGTTGTGCACATGACATACGAAGTGTCCCCGAGTCGGCAAAGCCATGGACTCTTTAAGACACAACGAGACCACTGTACAATCAACCGTATACAGGCGGACCACTAGACGTCGAACCCCAATCTCATATCATGCATCTGTCGGAAAGAAATCCTAAGGCTACTTGAATTCCCACTTATAAACTCCCGAAACTTTCTGGTTATGCAATCTGGTGTAGGGGATACAGGGGACACAAATATATATCACCCAAACTAGCAATCCCTAGATCCAGCTGTATCCATCCGTCAACACATAACCAAGAACCCTTCGGAAATCGTTTACCTCAACCTTCGAAAAACATCCGTTATACAAGTTATGGCAATACTCCCGAACTCCCGCCCCAGTACTGGGTGGCGTCGAGGTGATCTCACCAACAACTGCATAAAAGAGATTTCGATGTCGGCGAAACTCAGGTATTCCAGAACTGCAACGATAAAATTGTGACGACAACACCTCGGAGCTCAACTCCCCGGGACACTGCCACAACCCCTAAATGACAGGAGGCACCAAGAACAATGTTCTCGTCACAAATCGATCGGAACGATTCCAAGATACCCGCGTGATCCTAAAAAAATTTTTTTAGTGAAATTTGAGGAGAGAACAGTCAAAACTTCTACGTCAGGAGACCTCACCAGAGCGACGAAGGGACTGAGGAGTAAAAAGAATCCTACTCTCCGATGTATATAATCCTAAGACTCAAAACATTTTGTTCTAGACTCAACAACGCCAGCGATTCGATCAAGCAGGGGGCTCCTAAGTCGGGGATGGCTCTGATTACCAACTTGTAACGCCCACGATGCGGCTATATCTCCCACGTGTCGAGGCACGACTTAGAGGCATAACCGCATAGTGGTTTTGTCGCAAGAAGGGTCATCTTCGCAAAATCCCATGTAATGAACAAGAATGGGATAAAGAGTTGGCTTACAATCGCCACTTCACACAATACATAATTATCATTCATACATCATCCAAAATACAATCATATAGACCGACTACGGCCAAAATCCAGATGAAAATAAGACAACCCCAAGTGCTAGAACCCCGATCGTCCCAACTGGGCTCCACTACTGATCATCAGGAAAAGACACATAGTAACGACCACGTTCCTCGTCGAACTCCCACTTGAGATCGACGCCATCGTCTGCACTGGCATCGTCGGCACCTGCAACTGGTGTTGGAAGTATCTTTGAGTCACGGGGACTCAGCAATCTCACACCCGCGAGATCAAGACTATTTAAGCTTATAGGACAAGGAGGTGCAAAGAGGTGGAGCTGCAGCGGCAAAAGCATATATGGTGGCTAACTTGCGCAAATGAGAGCGAGAAGAGAAGCAATGGGACGGGCGTCATCTAACAATGACCCAGAAGAGGTCCTGAACACCTACTTACGTCATACATAACATAGACCGTGTTCACTTCCCGGACTCCGCCGAGAAGAGACCATCACGGCTACACACGCACTTGGTGTATTTTAATTGGGTCAAGTGACAAGTTATCTACAACCGGACATTAACAAATTCCCATCTGCCTCATAACCGCGGGCACGGCTTTCGAAAGATAATACCCTGCAGGGGTGTCCCAACTTAGCCCATCATAAGCTCTCACGGTCAACGAAGGATAAACCTTCTTCCGGAAAGACCCGATCAGTCTCGGAATCCCGGTTTACAAGACATCTCGACAATGGTAAAACAAGACCAGCAAAGCCTCCCGAATGTGCCGACAAATCCCGATAGGAGCTGCACATATCTCGTTCTCAGGGCACACCGGATTGTCCAAGCTTCCGATAGGCCAGACCAAAGTTGCCCCTGGTGTCCACCGGCGACTGACAGTTTGGACCAATACTCAGAGGAGCACTGGCCCGGGGGTTTAAAATAAAGATGACCCTCGGGCTCTAGAAAACCCGGGGAAAAAGGTATAGGTCGCAAATGGTAAAACCAAGGTTGGGCCTTGCTGGAGGAGTTTTATTCAAGGCGAACTGTCAAGGGGGTCCCATAAATCACCCGACCGCGTAAGGAACGCAAACTCAAGGAACATCATCCCGGTATAACAGTAACTAGGGCGGCAAGAGTGGAACAAAACACCAGGCATAAGGCCGAGCCTTCCACCCTTAACCAAAATATATAGATGCATTAATTAAATAAGAGATATTGTGATATCCCAACATGTCCATGTTCCGATATGGAACAACTTCAACTTCACCTGCAGCTAGCAACGCTATAAGAGGGGCTGAGCAAAAGCGGTACATAGCCAAACAACGGTTTGCTAGGAAAGGATGGTTAGGGGCTGACAAGGCTGAAATAGGAGACATGATATAGCAAGTGATAGGTAGCGAGCATGGCAATAGAGCGAACAACTAGTATAGCAAAGATAGAAGTGATTTCGAGGGGTGGTCATCTTGCCTGCAAGGTTCTCAGAGTTGTCGAAAGCTTGATCCTCGTAAGCGTACTCGACAGGTTCCTCGTTCAAAAACTCGTCTCCCGGCTCTACCCAAGACAAGAACACAAGCAAACGGTACCACAATCAACACGAGAAATGCGCAAGCAACATGATGCAAAACATGTATGATATGCAAGATATGATATGCGATGCATATGCGTGCTCCGGAAGGAAAATAATGAACATGGCATTAACTTGGCAAACCAAGCATGCCACTGGAAAGATGAGATGATTTCGGTCGAAATCGATATAAAGATCACCGGAATCGGATGCACGGTTTGCAAATGGCAAGCAAAACAAGAATGACACTAATCTGCGATAAACAGCAAGATAGCACTTCAAATGCAACAAGTAACAATGCTACGGCACCCCAACATAGCAACAAAGCACATGGCAGTAATCTAAAGGAGATGCTTGACAAAAGATGAACACTGAGCTACGGCTAGTTCACAACATAACAAGCTCAAACAAGCATGGCAAAAGTGCAAAAGATTATAGGTTCACAGACTTGGTGAAAAACTGGACATGGCAGAAATCAGCATCAGGTCGCAATGTTCAGAGCACGAAATCAACATGCTACAGCAACTTAACATTGCAAAACAAGGAATAGTAGTGTTCTACTAAATGCACATGACAAAAGTCCCTTACTGACCATAAGCCAACAAGGACAAGAAGATATGATGGCAAGCATGTAAACATAGCAAGTTTCGTTATCAGGTTTCAGACTTTGCAGAAAACAGAGCATGGCAGAAATATTAATATGTAGGCCTCTTTGTGAGCTTGAAGCGCTCACTACAGAGCAATGCATGACAAACCAAGCATACCTACAGCAAGATGGCATGTTTATGAAGCTATCCATGGCAAGAACAATTGCATAGCATGTATGGATCAACTACAATAAGCTTGGCAAAAATGCATGTCATGTTAAGAATCTGCCAGAAATATTTTATAGCAAAAGTAGAGCAAGATTGAGTCATGCTATTGTACTATAAAATTGCAAAAAATTGCAGGAATGGATCAATTACAACTATATCTACAAAACATCCTTACTGAACATCTCCAAAATATGCATGGATCTCTCTGTAGAATCAAGTTTTCATGTCAATAAAATTACAGCAGACGAGGACTTAGAGAAATCACTAAGTCCCTGAAATCAGAAATATTACGGGGCCTACTTTGCATGCTTGTGCTAGTCACCACATAGATCACAAAAATACATGGACTATACCACTGGAAAGATGGCATGGCATACTTCAAAACACATGTAGAGCTCATGCTCAAAAGATATACACAATAAATGATACAAAAATGACAAATCTCCAAGTTCTGATAAGAACCAGAGAATAACAACAACTAGCCCTCTTCCAACGAAGATTTGGGCATCAAGATGACCTCTAATGAAAATGATGAAATTTCACAAAATGAAGAGCATCACGAGGCGAACAATTTGACATATTATACGCACGAATCGGAGCTACATGCACAAAGTTATCGCATCGGGAACAGGAGCATATACTGAAAAATTTCTGGGACTTAGAAAAAATAACGGGATCTCGGGGGAAAAGTCAACGCCTCACCAGAGAGAGATCGATCCAGATCTCGATCGGGGCTGGGCCGCCGGTGGGAGGAAGAGGCGCCGGAGGGCGACGGCGAGACAGGGCCGGAGGGAGGAGGAGCGGGGCGGCGGCGCCGGTCGCCGGAGGAGGAGAGGACGGCGGGGTCGGCGGGCTCCGGGCGGCGGGGCACGG
>NC_057805.1:289096563-289096809 GCF_018294505.1 Triticum aestivum
ATACTGAAAAGTTTCTGGGACTTAGAAAAAATAACGGGATCTCGGGGGAAAAAGTCAACGCCTCACCACAGAGAGATCGATCCAGATCTCGATCGGGGCTGGGCCGCCGGTGGGAGGAAGAGGCGCCGGAGGGCGACGGCGAGACAGGGCCGGAGGGAGGAGGAGCGGGGCGGCGGCGCCGGTCGCCGGAGGAGGAGAGGACGGCGGGGTCGGCGGGCTCCGGGCGGCGGGGCACGGGTGCCGGCG
>NC_057805.1:289097039-289106544 GCF_018294505.1 Triticum aestivum
GTCCGGCGCGGGCGGACGCGTCCGGCGCGGCGCGGAGGGAGAGGGTTAGGGTTTCGTCTGCAAATGTATATCGGGATGTCCACCTATAAATAGGTAGAGGGAGCTAGGAGACTCCAAATGAGGTGCGGTTTTCGCCCACACGATCGTGATCGAATGACCTAGAGCATGGAAGAGAGTTTGGTGGGTTTTGGGCTGGTTTTGGAGGGGTTTTTTGCTGGACAATCAAATGGACATTGCGGAGGCCCGGTTAACCGTTGGAGTACCAAACGACCTCCGAATGGAACGAAACTTGACCGGTAGATTCCGGGTGGTATATTAAAGCCACTTGACAAGCCTCGGTCCACTCCGAGAAAGTTTGACACACGCACACGAAACAAAACTAGAGGGGTGCACCGGAGGAGATAGGAGCGCCGGATTGGAAAACGGACAACGGGGAAAATGCTCGGATGCATGAGACGAACACGTATGCGAATGCAATGCACATGATGATATGATATGAAAATGCATGACATGACAAAATACAAAACGAAAGACAAAACCCAACAACGGAGGGAAAAACATATCACATAGCCGGAAATGGCAAAAGTCGGAGTTACAAATATGGCAAGTTACATGCGGGGTGTTACATGCAAGATGAACTCTAGCGCTGTGTCTCCGATATGGCCGCTCGAGGAGTCACGGGAGAAGGTGGCGGAGAAGGTGGCGTCGCACGGGTCCCCCTTTCACACCCACCTCTACCTCGACCACCTCGCCGACCGCGACCCCGTCCAGCGCCTCCACCTTGAGCATTTGGCTCTTCTTTAACCGCCGCGGCTCTCTGGCGGGAGGAAGATCTAGTCGCCTCCGCAGAAGGACGGCCGCGGCCGCGCCCTCTCGGCATAGTGGTGGATGGAGAATGGAGAAGAAGAGAAGACACGAGAAGATGCCTCTCCTCCTCCTCCTGAACCCCTTTTTATAGCCAAACAAAGACGGCTGAAGACTGGCTCTGCACCTCTGAAGAGCCCTTTCAAATCTGGCTCATTAAAGCCGCTGGCAATGAGCAAGGCCATCGACCGCCCTCCCCGTTCCAATCAAAGGCCCGTGGGTATCGGCATGGCGCACCTTCCCATATCCCACACATCCGTCACCTACCCCGCGCCATGCATGCGACGTACGTGGCGAAAAAGGCGGGCGTGGTGGGAAACGTGGAACGGCGGCTCTAAGATTGAGGAAGGCAAGGAGGGTAAATGAGCAGCGGCCCCGCAATTTCCTCCTCTTTTATGAGGAAGGTGCTGGCCGCCTCTTTACTATTCACCACGGGGTGACGCAAGCATGATGCAGTCACCCCACGCACGACCCCCACGTCTTGCGCTCCATGCGAGTCATGGGGAAGCGCAACTGGCGAAGGGATTACTGCAGTTAAAACTCTGCCACGCGTGCCCGTGCACCGTTCTGGGCCTGGCCCAACAACGCCTTACGCTTATGTGTGGCCCAGGCCTTGGGGCTCCTGTCGGTGTACAAAAGTAGGGGCTTTTCTGTTCCCCTTTAATTTTGCACGGGCAGTCGTAACCACACCCGCGGCCACGCTTGGCGGGGCAGAGGAAGCAAAGGTACAAGGCTGCCAAGGCAGCGCTCAAACCAGAAGCATGAAGAGTGAAAGGACAAGATGGCTCCCCCCCACACCCTTGCTGGGGCAGCCTACACGGCCCTGTCAAGAGCCCTGTCGGGGCAGCCTACGTAGCCCCAGCAAAGAGTCTTGCGGGGGCAGCCTACGTAGCCACGGCAAAGAGCCTTGCTGTGGCAGTTTGCCCATGTAACGCCCACGATGCGGCAATATCTCCCACGTGTCGAGGCACGACTTAGAGGCATAACCGCTTTGTGGTTTTGTCGCAAGAAGGGTCATCTTCACACAATCCCATGTAATGAACAAGAATGGGATAAAGAGAGTTGGCTTACAATCGCCACTTCATACAATACTTAAATAATTCATACATCATCCAAAAAACACACATAGACGGACTACGGTCAAATCCAAATGAAAAGAAGATAACCCCAAATGCTAGATCTCCGATCGTCCCAACTGGGCACCACTACTGATCATCCGGAAAAGAAACATAGTAACGACAAAGGTCCTCGTCAAACTCCCACTTGAGCTCGGTTGTGTCACTTGCACTGGTTTCATCGGCACCTGCAACTGTTTTGGTAGTATCTGTGAGTCACGAGGACTTAGCAGTCTCAAAACCCGCGAGATTAAGACTATTTAAGCTTATGGGTAGGATGTGGTAATGAGGTGGAGTTGCAGCAAGCGCTAAGCAAATATGGTGGCTAACATCGGCAAATAAGAGTAAGATGAGAAGCTACGCAACGGTCGTGAAGCTAGAAGTGATCAAGAAGTGATCCTGAAACTACATACTATCAAACATAACCCAAACCATGTTACCTCCCAGACTTCGCCGAAAAGAGACCATCACGGCTACACACGCGGTTGATGCATTTTAATTAAGTCAAGTGTCAAGTTCTCTTCAACCGGACATTAAGAATTTCCCATCTGCCACATAACCACGAGCACGGCTCTCGAAAGTTTATACCCTACAGGGGTGTCCCAACTTAGCCCATCACAAGCTCTCACGATTAGCGAAGGATATTCCTTCCCCCGGAAAGACCCGATCCGTCCCGGAATCCCGGTTACAAGACGTTTCAACAATGGTAAAACAAGACCAGCAAGACCGCCCGACTGTGCTGACAAATCCCGATACGAGCTACAAATATCTCGTTCTCAGGGCACACCGGATGAGCGAAGCATATAGGTTTATACCAGATACCCCCTGTTGCCAAGGGGCGGCCCCGCACGGTGCTCTAATTTGGACCAACACTCAGAGGAGCACTGCCCCGGGGGGTTAAAATAAAGATGACCCTTGGGCTCGCAAAAACCCAAGGGAAAGTTATAGGTTGTTAGGAAAATGTAAAACCAAGGTTGGGCCTTGCTGGAGGAGTTTTATTCAAGGCGAACTGTCAAGGGTGTCCCATAACCCCAACCGCGTAAGGAACGCAAAATCAAGGAACATAACACCGGTATGACAGAAACTAGGGCGGCAAGAGTGGAACAAAACACCAAGCATAAGGCAGAGCCTTCCACCCTTTACCAGGTATATAGATGCATTAATTAAAATAAGGGATATTGTGATATCCCAACATAATCATGTTCCAACATGGAGCAATCTTCAACTTCACCTGCAACTAACAACGCTATAAGAGGGGCTAAGCAAAAGCGGTAACTTAGCCAAACAACGGAATGTTAGGAAGGTGGGTTAGAGGCTTGACATGGCAAAATGGGAGGCATGATAGACAAGTGGTAGGTAGCGCGACATAGTGATAGAACGAACAACTAGCAAGCAAATATAGAAGTGATATCGAGGGTAATGGTCATCTTGCCTGAGATCCTGCAAGGAAGAAGAACGAGTCCATGAAGAAGACAAACAGACGTAGTTGAACGGATCCTCACAATCGCAACATAACCGGAACTATCATGGAGAAGCCCAACCGGAAAGAACCAAACATCATGGTAAACAACCATCACATAAACATGGCATGATGCACAATCAAGCATGATGCATGTCCGGTTTAATGAGGCATGGCAAAGTGCACAAACAATACTACAAGTTAAGTGGAGCTCAATATGCAATGAGTTGCATATTGACGAAACACCACATTCAATTACTTAGTTCGCTCTTGTTTATGTACCCAACAATATTAAATGTTGTTAAACATGGCAAGAGGTGAGGAATAATAAAACTATCTATTTAAGCAAGTTTAAAAGAGGCCGGAAACAACAAACAACAATTCCGGAAAATCCTCAGGTGCAATTTACGAATTTGGTACTGTTATTCCTAAAACCATATTTTATTGTTGTTAAACAGGAAAATAAAATGCAACATGTTAACCTATTCATTTTTCTAGACAATTTACATATATAGTCTATTTAATTCAGAGCTACAGTTATTTAGTTATGAAATAAATCATTTTTAACATGGCATCTTTGCAAATTAATGCAAACATCAATTTAAGCATTTCAAACATGGATGAAAGTTGCATATTATGAAACTAGATAAAATTCGAAGCATTTTACATGTTTATATCATTTTAAACTGCTGCACGGTTAATTAGTTATTAACTGCATGAACATGAGGGTTTTTCTGTAAAACTGCACTCTCTGGATAATTGGGCAAATTCGCAGACAGGGAAAAAACATGCACTGGGCTGAATCTGACTGGCCCAACAGAAGGGAAAAACGAGCCGCTTGGGGTGGCCTCACCATGGGCCTCGGCCCGGTCGATGCAGAGGCTGGAGGAGGCCGGTTCCTAGGCTGCTAGGCGCATAGCTGTACCGAGCGAGATGAGGAGGCGGGGTCAGCGAGGCAGGACCAGGCGCGGGTCAACACAGGGGCGGCGCGCTCGTCCTCCTGCTCGAAGCAGAGGAAGTAGAGGCCGGCAGCGAGGCTTGGCGAAGCAGGGGAAGACCGGGACGGCAGGGCGCGGGCGCAGGAGATGAAGCTCCAGGCGGAGAAGGGGCCGGCAGGTAGCGGATCCAGCGAACTAGGTGGCGGTGCAACGAACTGAAGGAGGCGGCTGTCCACATCCTCTGTTCAAAAGACAGAGAGCTTCAGAGACAGGGATAAAGACAGAAAGAAAAAGGGGAGACCGCGAGGGGGCCTGGCTGACCGGCGGCGATGAATGGTGGAGGGCGGGGACAGTGACGATGACCGGGAGCCGACGGATATGGTCGGAGATGGCAAGGATGAAGGCGATACGGGATTTCCTCGGGGGTCGGGCCTCTCGTGTGGCCATGCTTGCTTGAGGTCGTTCAGACCTGCGTGAAACGGCGGCGATAATATGGTCAGCGGGTTCAGCGAGCGAGGAAAAGAAGGAGGAGAAGCTGGGGCGGGGCGGCATGGACCTGCTGCTGGTCCGGAGCGAGTTGTTCATGGCGGCTCGTCTCCATGGTTCAGCGGCCATGGCAGGTGATAGGTGCCTGTGTGAAAGGGAGAGAGAAGCTTAGGAGGAGGAAGGAACCAGGAGAGGAAGAAGAGGCGAGGGCGTGGGGCAGTCCCTGGCGGACGGCTTGCCGACGGGTGGCGCAGGGTGGAACTCCGGCACGGAGCGGGGGAGCTCGGGCTCCTCTGGTTGATGGGGGCGCATGGAGGCGCGGGAGTGGCGGCATGGAGCAGAGGGAAGGTGGCGGTGCTGGTTGGGTGGATCGGGCAGGGGAGATCCCGAGGAGAATCTGGAAGGTGGCGGCGGGCGACGGGGAAGATGGGACAACTCCCCTAGATTTTAGGGTTGCACGACATATATAGCTGGAGAATTTTTGGTTAGGTGCATTTGGTCCCTTCGATCGTAATTGGGCGGTTGAGAGAAAATAGACTAGGATGGTCTAACAAAGAACCGAAGGTATTTTAGAGATGTTTGGGGATGATCCGGACCCATCGGTGATGACACCCCGGTTCGAGTCCGGTGGAGTTTCGGACGCGCGCAAGGGGTCGATGCACTGTGCAGAGACTCTGGCTGAGGCAAGGGAAAAAATGAATAAACAGATTACGAGGGGGTCTGAGAGAGGTCGACAAAGACAAGGGGGTTTGATGGGCTCAAAGAAGAGAGAGAAGAGAGCGGTCCAGTAGATATGAGAGGAGGTCAACAGGGACAAGGAGGAAGCGGCAACTACGATCGGATACAAGTTTTATAAACAATGACGGCAACGAGTGATGATGCAATGCGGAAGATGACATGATGAATGCAGAAAACAAATAAATACACCCGACAATAATGAAAAAGATGGAAGGCGTCTGAAGCGTCGGTCTCGGGTCGTCACAACACTCCTCCACTTACAAGAGATCTCGCCCCGAGATCTAAGGACGGCAACGGAGAGAAGCGGAAGAGGAAGAGGTAAAACAAAGTTGCTTCTTTGACAAACGAGTGAAACCACGCGCCGAGGTTGAACAAATTGAAAGAAAGAATACCATATAGATGAAAAAAGATTGCAAACAGTCCGTTGGACAAGAGGAACAAGGCGACAAGAACCAAGACCTGGAGGGAGAAGTTAGGCTTTGAAATCACTCCGGTAGAAAAGAGAAGGAAAACTTGATAAGATGAAAAGAAATTGAAGAGATGACACAACACTCTGGTTAAATGGATAAGCAAAGAAAAGAACATGATCTTGGAAAAACAACATGATGGGATGAAGAGAGCAACATCACAATGCCTCTAGAACAAATGAATGGAAAATTAGATGGTTGGAAAGAAAAGAGCGGAGAAGAAGAATGACAACTCTCCCTATTAAAATTGAAAGAGCATCCTTACGGAGAAGGGTTGAATGGAGTTGTTGGAAAATCAACAATGAAAAGAACCAGCTTGTAGTGGGCTTATGAAATATCTCAACATTATGAGGTGACAAACGGCCACTAACGGAAAACATTGATTTGATTGAGAGCACCAAAGAGATAAAAAAAACTTCTTTCACCGAGAGGATAAGGGAATACTTGGGTCATTGATAAGCACCACAATAGGAACATTCCCAATGGAAGGCTTTAAGTGAAATCTATACCAAGATAACACCAACGAAGAAATTGTTATGTTCAAAAGATCTCGTGAACGAATTGAAAATGATGGGTTTAAAATATGTCACTCTTGAAAACTTGTGAATCATGAAACACGAAGGGAAATTATCAAAAATGACATAACACCACCTCAAAAGATAAGGTAGAAAGAATTGTACATCAAAAATCAAGAAGAAGAATACTTGAACTCCTCAAAACAAAACATGTGTTGAGCACCATGTTTAATTTTGAGTATAGCTTGGTGGGTCATAACTTCGAGAGAAATCTTGAAGAACAATTAAAGAATGAAAAGAATCCTTGGCGAACCACCATGTAGAGCCTCCATGAAGAACTCCGGTAATAAAACGATGATAAAAAGAAAGAGAAGTTGAAAATACAAGGTGAAGCCTTGCGATGATTTAGATGGAGGTTCGCGACGAGATAATGCGGAAAACTTGGAACTCCGGAAAAGAAAAGATGAAGCATCTCGAACCGAGAAATGATGACATGATGAACAACTATGGAAAGAAGAAGCTAGATCACATGGATGAAACAATAATAAGAATTATGTTATGCGTATCCTTCACAAATTTAAATTGATGACAAGTAACGGATTTGGAATACCGTAAACTTGAGAAAGGTCTTCAACGATCCACCGGTAGGATTAAAAGAACGAACGAAGAAAACGAACGCATCACTAGGAAGAATTGGAAAATGAACGTAGATACTTGAGAGAATTTAGGTACAAGTGAATGAAGAGATCACGAGATGATTAGAGAATACTTGAATGAGGCACCGGTAAGATTTGGAGAACGAGGGCTGAAAGCTGGAATGAATAATTCTGAGATGATAGGCTCCAGAGAATCAAACTGAAAAGACTCCTGAATTGCTCCGGATGGGTGAAAAGAATTCTCACAATCGAAAACAATTATGAGAGGATGGCATCAAGCTTGAAGTACGCAACTTTGGAAGAACGGGTAAGGATTTAAGAGGAACTCCTCTTCGGTCTTCAAAATCCGAGAATGACGACGAGAAACACCACCATGGATTGTTGAGGCACTCCGGAATGAAAATTAGAAAGATTGAACGAATGATGAAAAGAATTTGAAAGATCTTGGAGAAAGACATTTGACTGATGATAATTCATTCTTACGTCAAACTTTGAAATGAATTTGATAATAACTCTGGAAAGAATTAGAAGAGTCAGGTAAGATCCTGGAAAAAGACCTGTGGGTTAGGGCCCACTCAAAAGAAACACCGTCGAACGATTTAAACGATAGATTGTGCTGGTTGAATAAAATGGCTTGAATAAGGTAAGACCTTCGAAATAGCTTGAAAGGATTACGAATAGAATCTTGAATCTTCTGGAATATATTCAGCACTCCAGATAAACAAGAATAGCAAGAGGTGGATGATTAAGAGGTGCACCGGCATGAGAAAACATTTAAAACGAGGAAAGGATATGATTGACAAAGCTTGAATTGAATCCACTAGAGAAGAAAAGAGAGCCAAGAATGATAAACTTGAAGCTCCTTTAGTATCTTCATGGGAAATCACCGGATAAGAACATTGGAAGAAAAGAATGACGAGACTTCTCACAAATAAAAGGATATATGATTGAGAAATCTGAGTCCTTGAAGAAAAGGGTGGGAGGGCGGGAAAACAAAGGCAACTTGGGAAAATGGAATGGATACCGTTGAGAAAACTTAGAATTGATCTCACAAATGGGAAAAAATGATAGTATTAGTTTGGAGAGAAGCACGCCGGTTAGAAAAGAATTACCATGACAACCTCAATGATAAAGAAGGATTAGTATCCACATAGAAATATGAGAACACCTCTTGGAAAAGGTATGGAATCAACACTTGACATTGAAGCAACTTGAATACCACAACTCAAAAACTAAACAAAGGATTTGGCGTGGAAAATTAGCCGGAACAAATACATATGATAGAGGTTTACCCAATCCCGTATCATGAATGTGTCAGAAAGATATTCTAGAAGCAACTTGAATTCCCACCTAAAAAAGCTCCCGAAACTTTCTGGGTATGCAATCTGGTGTTGGGGATACACGGGAAGCAATATATCTCACCCAAACTAACAATCCCTACATCCAGCTGTATCCAGCCGTCAAGACATAACCAAGAAAACTCCGGAAATCGTGTACCTCAACCTTCAAAAAGCATCTGTTATACAAGCTATGGCAATACTCCCGAACTCCCGCCCCAGTACTGGGCGGCGTCGAGGTTATCTCACCAACAACTGCATAAAAGAGATTTTCGATGTCAACGAAACTCAGGTATTCCAGAACTGCAACGATAAAATTGTGACGACAACACCTCGGAGCTCAACTCCTCGGGTCAATTTAAGCTTATGGGTAGGATGTGATAATGAGGTGGAGTTGCAGCTAGCGCTAAGCAAATATTGTGGCTAACAAACGCAAATAAGTGTAAGATGAGAAGTTACACAACGGTCGTGAAGCTAGAAGTGATCAAGAAGTGATCCTGAAACTACTTACTATCAAACATAACCCAAACCGTGTTCACTTCCCGGACTCCGCCGAAAAGAGACCATCACGGCTACACACGCGGTTGATGCATTTTAATTAAGTCAACTGTCAAGTTCTCTACAACCGGACATTAACAAATTCCCATCTACCACATAACCGCGGGCACGGCTCTCGAAAGTTTATACCTTGCAGGGGTGTCCCAACTTAGCCCATCACAAGCTCTCACGATCAACGAAGGATATTCCTTCTCCCGGAAAGACCCAATCAGTCTCGGAATCCCGGTTACAAGACATTTCGACGATGGTAAAACAAGACCAGCAAGACCGCCCGACTGTGCCGACAAATCCCAATACGAGCTGCACAGATCTCGTTCTCAGGGCACACCAGATGAGCAAAGCGCACAAGTTTATACCAGATACCCCAAGTTG